>NW_010207717.1:3300-12020 GCF_000695765.1 Mesitornis unicolor
GTTCGTTCCTGCCTCTTCTCAAGCTTTACCACCGCTCCGAAACACCCCACCGAAGCCCAAATCCAATCCACTCCTCGAGGAGACCATCTCGGCGCTGCTCCCTGCGGCACAAACCGGGAAGGGAGCAGAAAAGGAACAAACGGAGACGCACGACTCCAAGGAGGACCCTCGGGTGTTTCAGAAGGGGAGGCCTGAGTACAGATCTCTCTGCTATGACAGGTTTGAGCCAATAGAGACCCTTCCTTTAGAAGAAGGCGACTCGATTTTACGCAGCGTGGCCGAATGCGAGGGCAGCCTGAGCCCAGCGACCGTCACCGATTATTTTCGCAAGCTGAGCCGTTTGCCAGCGGAACAACACACAGGGCTGGTGTCCCGACCTGGGTTTCACACGCTGTGCCTCTGTGCTGTCCAAAGCATCGGGTCGTTCAGCACATCAGAGCTCACGGATATTTTAAAGGCCTGCGTTCGTTTGGCTGTTTTACCCGCTCACCCTCTGCTGAACGCGTGCGAGAACGAATTCTGCCGGCGAGCGTGGGACATGAAGCTGGACCAGCTGCTGCTGGTGGCCGATTGCTGGCGCTGCCTGGAGCGCAGCGTGCCTTCCTACCTCAGCATTTTGTTCAGCTACGCCAACATGCACTGGAGAGACCTCACTTTGCCCCAGTTTGTTCAGCTCCTTTATATCGTAGGTGAAGGCCGGAGGTCGCCCGCGGACTTGATGCAGAAGGTGGAGAGCGTGATTTTGAAATACTTGGACTCCTTCACCTTGGAGGAGCTGGGTGCTGTCTGCTTGGGGCTCTTCAAGTCCCTCAGTGATATCTCTGACCACGTCATGAGAAAAATTGCGGACAGAGTTGCCCTGCAGATGGAGGACATGAGCACTTACGCCTTGGTGAACGTGCTCAAAATGCTCCGCTGCGCTCGCATGGATCACCTGCCCCTCTTGAAGGAACTCAGCAAGGTTATTCCTGCTCGCATTCCTACAACAAACATCCAGGGCATCATGCACATCAGTCTTACCTGTTCATCCCTACACTACTTTGACGAAGGCATTTTGGCTGCTGTAGCCGCGGCTTTGCCTCCTAAGGTGATTTACTGCCGCAGCAAAGATGCTGCCAAATTCTTGTGGTCGTTTGGGTGCCTGGACTATGAACCTCCAAACGAGGAGGAGTTTTACTCCAGCCTCATAGAGCAGATGCATAGAAAACTCCATGAGTTTAGGAAGTTTCCGGAGCATCTCCTTACCGGTTTGCTTGGCCTGGCATTTGTCAAACGCTTCCCAGAGGAGCTGATAGATTATGCTTTGAGGAATGAGTTCGTCCAGAAAACAAGAGGTAGTAAATATGAGCTCCAAAAGGACCTGTTCACCCTCGGTAAGAGCGTTGAAATCGAATGCCCAGATTACCAAGGCAACCGCCTTTCTCCTCAGCTTTATCAAGAGATGACTGAGATGGTTTTGAATTTTGCGGAGCAAGAAATCTACGTCAGGCCTGAAATTGTGGAAGCCGCTTCTCTCCTCAAGAGCATGTTGGGTGGCCCCGAGTACGTGAAGAACCACATGATCCTGCCTCACGCGCGGTCGAGTGACCTGGAGGTGCATTTGGCCACGGATGGGCGTCCCATCCCTTTCAACGTCGAAGACCTTAGCGCAGATAAGAGGCTAAAAGACATCGGCGTTAGTCTGACGGATGACTTAATGACTCAGCTTATAAAAGGGAGCTGTAATAGCCAGTCTGCCATGGAAGTGCCAAATGTAGCCAGGGTTCCCGGTCAGCAGATGGGGAAAGAAGCACAAACACCGTGCACTGGGGATGCGGGATTGCGTGTTGAGCCGAAATCGGGGCGCTGTCTCGAAGCCCCTCCTCTTGTGCCTCGGGAGGTGAAGCTGGCCATTCAGGTGTCCAACCGAAACCACTACTGCTACTGCTCCAAGCGGCTCCTGGGGCTGCACCGCATGAAACGGCGGCAGCTGTGGCAGCTGGGCTACGTGGTGGTGGAGCTGCCCTTTTGGGAATGGTTCCCTCTGCTCAAACGCACGCGCTCGGAGAAACTCAGCTACCTCCATTACAAAGTGTTCAACCCCGCGCTGCTTAGCGGGGCTGCGTAGGCTGGCGTGGTGCTTGCTCTGCGGCTGACAGCCTCCCAGTTGCATCTCTCTTTCTGATTACTGGTTAAAATGGTCTCTGCGTGTTGGTTTAAGCTTTGGGCAGGTGTGCTCAGGCTGCCTTGCTGTGTCGGGCAGTTCTGTGTCTGCTTTTGTACATCGGTCCGTGACAAATAAAAACCGCTGTCCTATTGGGTTTTCTCTGTGATTACTTCTTCCTCCACCCTAAATGAAAATGGGTGGATTTGGTGACTCTGAGAGCAGAACTGTGATATTTAGGAGAGAATTGGGCTGAATTTTAGTCATGGCCTGGGTGCCAGGAACACACACACGTATTTCCTTACCGTTTTCAGCATCATCTGAGTTTCTCCTTTAGGAGCAGGACAGCGTGTGAGAGCTGAGCGGTGAGATGGGAGCTGGAGCTGAGGGTTGGGCTGCCCTGACCCTCAGACATTAATTTCGTGCTCAGCTCTCAGTGATTTGTATCCTGTTGACCCTGTTGCTACGTCTGCTGCTGAATGGGGCCGATAAATCCACCTGGAGATGATTCCCTTGCCTGGGCAATGATGAATCCTGTGCGAACTGAACTGCAAACCCCAGCTGCGTGCAGCATCTGCTCTGGAGGCTGCTGGTTTCAGCCTCGGTTACGTGGCTCATGGTGTTATTTTCTGGCTCAGGATGGTGCCCAGTGGCTGATTTTTCCACGCCGTTCTGAGGACAGAGTTGCTGGCTTCTTCCTGAGCTTTCAGGTGCTGGTTGTCTCCCAGAAGAGGGACGTTTCCTGAGGTGCACAGGGCAGAGTCTGCATCCAACCAGGGATTATTTCACATGGAGCAGCAGGTGAAACTCCCACTCCCACTGCAAAAGCTGTCCTGGCTGTTTTGCAGGGCAGCATTTCAAGTCACGCTGAGGTGGAGGACGGGGAAGATCCTGTCTATTGGTTCATTTTGGCTGCCTGGTTTAAAATGTCTGGGCTGTTTTTTCCTCTCCCTCAAATACTCGGTGTTATGGAGCACCCCTATGCACGTGTGTTACTGCAGCAGCTCCCTAGTTGTATGTGCAGCAGGACGGCATTTAGTGAGTAGCTCCAAAACCTGGTTTTAAATGACTGATCTGAGACCACGGAGGATCTTGGTGGCATAGAAAAGTACAGAGTAGGGTCCTTCAGGTCTGCGTTTCACTGCCTCGGTCCAAAAATCTTCCTTTGGCTTAGGAAAGGCACAGACTCCAGAGAGATGGACACTTGTGTGACATCCTGATGGCACTTCATAGTCTTGGGGTCCTTTGTGATGTTTGTTTCGTGGGTGCTTATTTTTGAAGTGTTTGTAAATTCACAGCCTCCTTTGTGCCAGTCTGAGTTGTTTGAGTCTGTCAGGGCCACAAACAGGAGAAAATCCTGTAAAATAAACCTATTTATACCTAGAGAGCTCCTTATGCCACACAACAAGGAGCAGCTGAATTGGAAGACGGCAAGCAGAGCTGATTGCCACAGGTTATTAAGAGTATGGAAGGAAATGATGAAGATTTAGGGTGCAACCTCAGTAGCAGCCTTAGGCTTGGAGTAAGACCTGAGCCTGTCCTGAGGAATGGCCTGCACCCGTCTGTGATTTGCCTGCCAAAGTGCAAATGCACTGGTGTGGGCAGGCTGGGATGGAGGAGTTTCAGGCCAGGAAAGAGATGGGAGGAGAAATAGAGGGTGAATTTTGAGTCATTCCAGAAAAAAAAGGGGGCAAAGAGACTTGATTTGCCATATTTTGTACTGCCAGCGCTGAGGGCCAAGCTCATTCACTAGGCAGCGGGTTCAAAGTGAGCCACAGGGTGAGGGTGCCAAAAGTCAGACCCGTTCAAAAGCCTGGGAGAACAACTCCTGCACTGGGAGCCTCTCGGGCTCGGAAACCAGGAAAGCAGCACTGGAGGAGCATTGGTTTGTGTTTGCCCTGGTCCTGTGTTCCCCATTGAGGAGCAGGAATTGCTCCTGGTGGCCATCAGACCAAGTATCGGGCTAGAAGGGGGGCTTGGCCGGCCCGCAGCAGCTCTTTTTAGGTTCAGAAATGTCAAGTTTCGGCGTTGTAACCTTCAAGCTCCGCTCTCGGCAGGCTTGGTGTTTATTGTGTTGATTTTTATGTGTGGGGTTTGTCTCTCGGATACCACATTTCTCCTTTCAGGCTCAGCTCCCTGCATTCCAGCAACCGCAGCGACGTGGCCCCAAAAAGCCAGTTTCAATTTGGCTGAACCAACAGCTTCAGTTGAAAATCATTCAAAGGGCTGCTTGTTCTTGAAGGGAGCAGCGGGTTCCTGATTTGCGAGGTTGCCCGAGGCGATGACATCTTAAAATTAAGGTTAATGTAAGGTTAAAACTCTTACCTCGCAGATAATTTCATTCGTAAAAGGGATGGGATGTAACCGATTCGAGACACGTTATTTTCAATGGAAAAGGTGGTGTCTTCACTTGAGTTTCTTTAATGAACGTTGTCAGAAAAATGAGCTGGGTCAGTGTTGGGACACAGAAAATCTTCTTCAGAGCTGTTAATAATTATTATTAAGATAATATCTTGTCGTGTTGGCTGTTGACCAAGAGCACAGGCACCCATTCCTTTGACAACCTCACGTGAGGTGCCGATGCTTTAAGTGCAAAACCTTCTGCATCCTTGATAAACTGCCAGGTCTAACTGATAACCTATCCATAGGTAAGGTGGTTTTAGTCCAAATAGCCATTTTCTCTTTGACATCTCCCCATGGCTTCACTATTTAATATTACTGCAAATTTTTCTTTCAATCCCATCTCTCCATCACAGTTGTTTGGGTTTATTTTGGCTTCACCTCCTGGACTCAAATCTGAGCTGCGTTTTAGGAGCTACCGAGCTTGTGTAATTCACGCAGGCTCCAAAACACGCGATCCTTTCACTGATGTTCACTTGATTTTGCCTTTTTTTTTCCTCCCCAAGCTGAATCTGATGCTCAGCAAGTGAGCTCTCTCCAGCTGCCAAGATGGTAATAAACGTCTGTCTCCCACAGTTCAAGCCAAGAATTCACTGCAACAAGGTAAAATAGTGATGGGGGGTGGATTTTGGGGAGCTGGGGGGGTGGAAGAATTGGGTGGAAGGGACATGCTGGGCTGGGGAGGGCTTGTTTGCTGCTCATCTGGGGTAATTACTGTTTCTGGAAGACTGATTTTTGGCTGGCCATGCCAGGCTTCCCTGGGAAAACAGAGCAAAGGCAGCTCACAGCAAAGTCCTGGCATTTCACATAGTCTGGCAGGTTCAGAGAGGGATTTTAACACAAGAGGCTGGGTATGGCTTGAGAGCGGTCCCAAGGAGAAGGACTTGGGGGTGTTGGTTGATTAAAACCTCAACGTGAGCCACCAATGTGCATCTGCAGCCCAGAAACCAACCCCAGCCTGGGCTGCAGCACAACAAGTGTGGCCATGGGGCCAGGGAGGGGATTCTGCCCCTCTGCTCTGCTCTGCTCAGACCCCACCTGGAGTGTTGCATCCAGTTCTGGGGCCCCCAATATAAGAAGGCCATGGAGCTGGTGGAGCAGGTCCAGAGGAGGTCATGAAGATGCTGAGGGGCTGGAGCAGCTCTGCTATGGAGACAGCTGAGAGAGTTGGGGCTGTTCTGCCTGGCGAAGAGAAGGTTCCAGGGGGACCTTATTGCAGCCTTCCTGTTCCTGAAGGGCTTCTATAGGAAAGCGGGGAGGGGCTTTTTAGAAGGGAAGGTGGTGATAGAATGAGGGGGAATGGTTTTAAGCTGGAAGAAGGGAGATTTAGACTGGATATGAGGAAGAAATCCCTCCCTGTGAGGTGGTGAGGCCCTGGCCCAGGTTGCCCAGAGAAGCTGTGGGTGCCCCCTCCCTGGCAGTGCCCAAGGCCAGGTTGGCCGGGGCTTGGAGCAGCCTGGGCTGGTGGAGGTGTCCCTGCCCATGGGGGTTGGACTGGGGGAGATTTTGTGAGCAGATATTGGGAATCCAGGCTCCTGGATCCCCTTCCCTTTTTGTGCCTTGGTCTTGAGGGAGTCAAACACTGGGAGATGTCTGGGTGCTCGGGATCTGCAGCTCACGTGAAGATAAAGTGGAGCTGAAGGCTCAGGCCTGTGAAAAATCAGTGTTGAGAGATTTCCCACAAGTTACTCTTCAAAATTTGGTTTATCCTGTCTGTGCTATGGGCAATCTCTGTAGGAAGTGTTGGAACGCTGTATAACCTCGTGTGACCACTCTGATGGGGCACACACGAATTGCTGGAGGGAAAAAGCCCTGGTTTTTTCAGGATCTCATAACAAAGCAGTGTTACGTGCTGACAGGTCTGTGTGCTTTGAATGAGATACCTTTCTCGCTGCAATATTACAGCGTTCCCTTTGGCCAGCAGCTCTAGACTGGGTTTGCTGAAGTTACTCTATCCTACAGATAAGTTACATTTTCACTCAGCATCATCAGAGTCTCTTAAATACTGATTCACTTTTGATTCAAGGCCCATGCCCCAAAATCCAAGACAGCCTTGGATTTTGGGATTTTTCACTATGGTGCTGTACAAAATAGCAGGACTGGTGTGCCCGGCCATCTGGGTGCTGTGTTGAGAGACCCAGCCGTGCCACCCCACTTGGTTTAGTTCAGTGACCCAGCCAAAACCACAGGCAGTCCCTAATTTCTGACTCTTTTAGCAGTTGAAACAGCTCTGTTTGCAGAGATTCTGGCTGGCCAGGTAGCTACGGGTGCAGAGAAGATTGGATGGGACTGCGTGGCCAGAGGAGGGTGGGAGTGGGTCTGCTCAGCCTTAAAATCAGGGGTCTCCTTGTCCCAGCTGCACGTGGAAACCACCTCCTTGGTTCCTGGTTGATGTCATCTTGAGAATCCACGTAAGGGCTTGTGAAATCAGTTTCCTTTTATTTTCTGGCTTCAAGTTAAATCCGGTTTTCTCTCGAAACGCAGATTTCTGCTGATGGTTACGAAGTGGAGAATCTGATCTCGGAAGACCTCGCCAGGAGAAACCGTGGTTTCCGCAGCGAATACTTCATCAAACCCCCGGTCCACGTCACGATCTCTTTTCCCTTCAACATCGAGATCTGCAGGATTAATATCGACGTCTCCTCCGGGGGGTATCAAGCCTTCTCGGGGCTCGAAGTTTACATCTCTACCTCATGCAATAAAACCTCTTGGCAGAGCCCCGAGGGGCAGTTCTCAGGTCTGGCCGGTCAGCCTGTGTCAGACAAAGACACTTTCACCCTGGTGGGAAAAGCAGTCTTAAAAAATCAAAGCAAAGTGACGTTTGGCCACAGAGGCTTCAAGCCGAGGCCTCCCTTCCATCAGATGGAAAACGTCTTCTCCTACCCCGGCTCTGCATCTCAAGACCTCTGGAACAAAGGGCCCGCCTCGCTCGCCAACGTGTCCCACCTCAAAATCTGCATCACCCACGTGGCCGGAGGCGGGCTGCCCTGCATTAAGAGGCTGGAGGTGTGGGGACAGCCCGCCAAGTCGTGCCCGCAGGAGGTGATCGAAGGGGTCTTCCAGGTGGCCTCCCAGTTCTCCACCCAGGACGTCGGCAGCCTGAAGCCGGAGCTCTGGACGCCGATGGAGAGCGACTGCATGCCCTTCAGCGCCAGCGACAGCAAGCAGCAGACCCTCCGCCAGCTGGTGGACGTCGTCCAAGACATCCCCGAAGAATTCCTGGACCCCATCACTCTGGAGATCATGACCTTCCCCATGCTCCTGCCCTCCGGCAAGGTGATCGACCAGACCACCTTGGAGAAATGCAACCGGAGCGAGGCGTCCTGGGGCAGGGTACCCAGTGATCCTTTCACTGGGGTGGCCTTCAGCCAGCACTCGCAGCCCCTACCTCACCCTACCCTGAAGGCCAGGATAGATCATTTCCTCCTCCAGCACAGCATCCCTGGCACCAACCTGCTCGGGAGGGCTCACGCCTCGGAGACGCTCGTACCTTCTTCCGTCACCATGTCTTCTCTGAAGAGGAAAATGGACTGTATGGAGCAGAGCGGCTCGGTGCAGCCGCCCTATTTTTCTTCTACAAACTTATTTGTCACGTCTACCTCAGAGAACAGTGCTAAAAAAATGAAAACTGACAGTGACTCGCACTTGACCCAGATGGACTGTTCGACAGGTACCGCGGCTCCCTGCGTCGCTCGTGTGTCCTCAGTGTCCCGACAGCCCGGGGCCAGGTTTTCAAGTCAGGAGCCTCCAGTCCAGATTCCCATCCCTCTAGAAAGCTTTAAGGCCGTTGTATTTTGCTGTCAATAGATGTCATGGCAGCCAGGTCATCATCTCATTCACCTCCCCTTTCCTCCCTGGGTGGTGTTTGCTCCCATCTGTTTCACTTTTTGTCACCTCTAGGCTCATCGATTCTCCTTGTGTTGCCTCTGCATCCCATGTCACAGCCCTCTCATGTGCTCAGGTTGCCACATTCCTCTTTTGGTTTGCATTTCCTTTCTCCTCTTTGCTTTCAAGCCACTGCCCATGCGGAAACGACGTTTTTATCACTCTGTGCTGGTTTGGAGTTTCTCCATCACGGGTGATTTATTATCCCAGACATCCAATATGTCCTTGCATCAGCAAGAAAACACGCAACGGCGGGAAAAGAAACGTCTGGTGGTGCAGTGGTGATGGCATG
>NW_010207718.1:0-633 GCF_000695765.1 Mesitornis unicolor
CCCTAACGTTCTGTTCTGTGATTCTGTGATATATTGTGTTTTCATTTCACGGGAACCTTTGTTATTTCTGCACTTCTCAGACCTGATTTTTTAACTGTTGCCTTTTCACTTGCAAATGTGCTTCTGCTGTGTGTCCGTTACTTGTCGCTGGAAAATACATACTCTCTCCTGAATGACAGAGGACCACTCAGATTAAACTGTATATGTGCTTCTGCTATACATATACTGTAAGGACATTATTGAAGTATAGTAACTATCACTCAAAGCGCTGATGAATTGTGTTTCCACAGTTCTGTGCTTACTTCCTATTGCATCTAAACATATGTTTGGCAAGAAAATTTATTTCAGAACAAAATACCAAAAAATCCATATTTAACGGATGGGACATTTCAAATACATAAAATACATAATCCAGAATTTGCGTAACTATGAGCCTCTTTGAAAATGTAGTACTTTAGTGTCTGCTACCCTTGCACTTCAAGAAAGGTGCCAGAGACAAGAACTACTGTAACTCAGACGCAAAATTTACTGAGACACTCACAAGCTGTATCTGGTTCATAGGAAGGAATGCTCCATGAGAATCAGATTACTGACTTCTTATTTTTGTAAATAATAATCTTTAGTTCCTGCTTC
>NW_010207718.1:651-26414 GCF_000695765.1 Mesitornis unicolor
GCAGGAAACATTTCATCTCTATAGCATGCAACAGGAATTTGATTTTGACATGACCATTCTCAAGCTCATTTCCTCTGTGAGACAGAATTTTTCCTTAAGTTTGACTAGTAAAATATATTAAAACATTTTTTTCAATATATGTGAACCTCCATAGTTTACAGCAGCTGAAGTAAAGACTGTGTTAAATCCTTAGGAACATCTCTTTCCAGAAAATGTCCTATTTACATGTGTTCTGGCAAGAAATCACACTTCCCGAAGGCAAGACTTTAGGGCTTCATGCTAAGGTCATTCAAAGATCAGAAATTACATACAGCTTCCTTCATTTCAAGTTTTTTTTATAGCTGCCACAAGGCCAGTATGTTCACTTATTATTTGTGTTGCAGTGGCATCTGGATAACCCAGAAATTCTCATTAACACATTATGAACCTTTGGGGACTGAGAGATCATAGCTTGATTTGTGAGATTTTTTAAAAATCTATCTTTACAGTGTCAGCGAAAAAAGAAACATAAAAGGGATGACTTGGGTTTTGCTATTTTGACACCAGCTTTACACTGTCTTCAGCCATCATAAACCCCAGGAAAAGGCAGCACAGACACTTAGCCTTATAGCTCTGATAGCTCCTCTACAAGTCATTCATTTTCTGAACTGCTGGTGCTAAGACAGCTTAAAACGTACCTGTCATGGCCATGGGGCCATGCCTCCAGAAAGGTCCATGGCTGGGGACAAGCAGCCATGCTCTGCAAGGCACCTGCAGCCCCAGGCTCACTCTCTCTTCATGTGCCCTTTCTTTCCACAATGTTTTGGGCCTCTGTGAGAGCCCTAGCAGCACAGAGTCTCTTCCTGCTGTGTCATGTTAATCCCTGCTCTCTTACCTCATTACTTCTCTCCCCCACCAATTCAAGCCCATCACCAGTGCTCCAGTGCAGCCGCTTGTCACCACAGCCATGAGAAACAACTCCCACTCATCCCAGAGCCATCTCAGGCTTCCCACTTTGACCTTTTCTCATGGGTCTATCTACCAGAAACCTTGGTCATTAATCAAAAACACATATGAGGGTGTTGACTCACACAACATGTAATGCATATAATCTTAGAAAACATAAAATAAATTTCCAGCTGAAATGTTTTTACTTTTTAGATAAAAAGGTTCCCCAGCAATGCAATGAACAATAAAATTCTCCTCAAGGTATACTTAGCTACAAAGTGAGCCAGGGGAAGTTTAGATTGGATATTAGGAAAAAAATCTTTACTGTGGTCAAACATTGGAACAGACTGCCCAGGTAAGTGGTAGAGTCATCAGTCCTGGAGATGTCCAAAGAACATGTGGATGTGGCACGTCAGGGCTTTGTGGGCATGTTGATGTTGGGTTGACGATCGGACTTGATGATCTTAGGGGTCTTTTTCAGCCTTAATGATTCTGTGATTCTAAGTTCAGGAGCACACTGAACAGTCAAGGTTTTTTCTCTCCCAACTCATCCACTCTTTAGTTATAGCATCTTAACACACACTGTGTCACATACGTTGATCTGAGAATTAAATGAATATGTTTTTCATGTCACTTTCCTCTTTTCTGATTAGAGCTGGAGCAGGTAGTGCAGCAAAGGCACTGCATGTCGATCTGCTTCATGCAAAGTGTAAACTCTGGTTCATCTGAGTTGCATAGAAAAACTGGCACAGCTGCAGGTTCTACTCATTCCTAAACAAACATCTCAAAAGGAGCACAGCAGTTGCTCTCTGACAGCTTTTTGAAGTGACTGAATGGCTTAATACATACTTAGAAGGATAGTTTTTCAAAAGGAAAAGCTTAACTTACCTTCCTGACACGAAGATATACAAACTGATGGGAAGACTCCTGAAGACTTTGACGAGTTTGTAACCAGCTTTCAAAGGGAAAGGTGCTTGAAGATCAGTCACATTCAAAAAAGTATGTAAAGTTCAGTGTTTTGTACAGGATTGTCCTTACACAAGGAGGGAGCTGCAGCATGCCAATGTAGGTCACAGTGATTGTTTTGATAGCTCTTAAGTCTTTACTCCTCATCTGTCCTTGATGCAAGACCAGCTGCAATATCTAAAGGAACATCATTAGATCTTGCTGTAGAAGGTGTGAATTCTTTCTTTTAATTCTTTCTTCAATTAAAACTGCTGTCCAAACCCTAATATGAATGAAGCATATATATCTGTCACTGGACACAGAGAATATTATCAACAGTTATGTGATATTTCAATCAGTGACTTTATCATGTTACACAGATAAATGGAATGTGTAAAATGATCTGAATGTGTTCTTCTAATTACTGTTAGCATCATCTGCTCTATTTTATCACTTAGTAGTATTTAATGTAGTAGTCTGTGGTTACATCCAACTCGTTCACTGAATCGTAGAAAATAAGAAGCTTCACTTTACAAAAACCTGAGCAAACCAAGCTTGTCATCCTGATTATCAAGTCTTGTTTTCTGAATATTTCTAATTAGTGGCAACTTTAACTCCACTTCATAGACTTTAATTGAGCAGTGGAGAATGTATCTTACTTCAGTATCATAGAAAATAATAGCAATGCAGCCAGCTTGTTCTAAATAATAGTCATAGACTGTGCTTTTACATGAAGAATAGCTGATTAATATATGGGTTAGGCTGATATTTTATTATAAAAATATCCTTCATATTTTCATAATTTTTCTCATAAAATAACTCAAATTCAGGTGGAGTTAAAAAATAAAGTGGCCTTATGGATAGTCACTGTATCTTGAGTAGGTAATGTAAAAGACAAAAGCATTCAGCACAGCTGGCAGATTATAAAGGATACTATAAGAAAGCATGACAAGGAAGACTCTCTCAAAGTAGTGAAAAAGACAAGCAATAGCAAACTTAACTATGACCAAATGTTAAAGGACATCTGACTCCAAAAATCAAATGGAATAAAAAAGCTAGCAGAGGAAGAAAAAAGAATACTCCGGGCATGTGTGTACATAAACCATAGGGATAGAAGCACAACTTGAGTTACAACTGGTTTAAAATATTAGATAACAGAATAAAAATAGCACAGTGCATTTGCAGAATCTGGAAAGAGTAAAATTAAAATATAGGATCATTGATTGTGGAGAAGGAGAGGAAATAAACACTGAAAGAGAAAAATGAGAAGTGTTAAATGCCTTGTGACTAGAGTTTTGAAAACACAACTAATACAATTGATTTTAACACAGAGACAGAAGCCCAAGCAAGGATGGTTGAGCAAAGTCAAATTAAGTTAAAAAACAAGTCAATTCATTATCTTAGTATAAGAATATCCAAATTTATTGAGAACAGTGGAGCTAACCGAGAACAAACCAGTAGGAATACATGGAAAAGAGGAAGCTGTTAAATCCTGGTCAGAGTGGACTTGTTTCGTGTTGATCAAGCCCATTAATAAGGTCAAATTCTTAATTCCAGCAGGGAGAACTGCCACACTGAAAGGACAGGGAACTGCTGGAGAGAGTCCAGCGTAGGGCTACAAAGATGATTAAGGGAGTGGAGCATCTCCCTTATGAGGAGTGGCTAAGGGAGCTGGGTCTCTTTAGTTTGCAGAAGAGGAGACTGAGGGGAGACCTCATTCATGTTTATAAATATTTAAAGGGTGAGTGTCACGAGGATGGAGCCAGGCTCTTCTCGGTGGCAAACAATGATAGGACAAGAGGTAATGGGCACAAGCTGGAACACAGGAGGTTCCACTTAAATTTGAGAAGAAACTTCTTCTCAGTGAGGGTGACAGAGCACTGGAACAGGCTGCCCAGAGAGGTTGTGGAGTCTCCTTCTCTGGAGACATTCAAAACCCGCCTGGACGCCTTCCTGTGCAACCTCATCTAGGCGTTCCTGCTCCGGCAGGGGGATTGGACTAGATGATCTTTTGAGGTCCCTTCCAATCCCTAACGTTCTGTGATTCTGTGATTCTGTGATTAGCTCGTCTGCATCCCATGGGTCTTTCCCAGCCATATTCAACCTTTTTGTTTATGATTTCAGCAATGTAATGTTATAAAACAATGTGTAATTTTGGGAAGCTTGATGAGTTTAAGAGCTGATGCAAAAAACACGCGCACAAAAAATGCTCCAATCTCAAACAGAAAGTACCAAATGAAAAAAGGAGATCCCACATATATAAATATGAATAGGAGAACTGTTGGCAACAAGACTGCTGTGAAAAAAAAAAATTCTAGTTTATACTAGCATGCAAACTGATTCTAAATTAATGTTTTTGTTGCATGAAGAACAGATGTAAGTCAAGAAAGTATTATCAGAATGTTATGGTTTAAGGGTTATCAGCCTGAAAGGGAAGGACAGGTGGTGTCTGTAGGACCCTGGAGGGTCAGAGATCAGTACTGTTCCCTCCCCTTTCCGGCCACAGTCTATAAAAAACCGATGTTTTTTCGCGGGCTTTTCCTGGTTTCCTGGGCTGCTTCCTGTCGCACCTCGGGGCGGCTGGGCCTAGCTCCACGTGCTCGGCAGAATCCACCCCCATCCGCTCCCGGCATCACTGCGGTCCCTGGTGACGAGTCACAGCAGTCACAGCGGCCATGAGGCACTGCTTGGACATTTGCACTCGGGACTGCTGGGATCGGGTTTTGTATATAATTATCCTTTATCCCTTATTAATTCCCTTTTCCTTTCCCCTGTTGTTTTCATTAAACCTGTTACAGTCTTAACTTCCAAGCTTGTGCGGAGCAATTTTTTATTATTATTATTATTATTCTCTCTCTATTCCCTTTTCTTAATCCTCCCCCTGGGAGGGGTAGGGGCAATAGAGAGAAAATCCTGCGCTCGCTCTCTCTGACCCTTAAACGGAGACACAGAAGT
Source organism: Mesitornis unicolor (assembly GCF_000695765.1). Lineage (NCBI taxonomy): Eukaryota > Metazoa > Chordata > Aves > Mesitornithiformes > Mesitornithidae > Mesitornis > Mesitornis unicolor. The sequence continues at coordinate 5,479 of NW_010207718.1, forward strand.
ATTATCTGGAAAGCATGGGAGATAACCATTCTGCCATACTTAGCAGCGGTGAAGTACTGGATGAGATCCCGTCTCTGCTTTTGAACCTGTACTTAAAAAATAGAAGCAAGAAAATAAATTATGACAAAGGACTTGAACTGTGGGGAAATGGTAAAGAATTGGCTTTGCTTTGTCAGGGAAATATTATGTGGGAGATGGTCATGGTGTTATAATTCCTACTGGAATAAAGGTATGAGAATCAGTCTTTCACCATTCAGAGTAGATAGCTGAACAATCAGCTCAAACTGCAGCAATAGTTTAGGTAAGTAAAACAATACAAACAAACAAACAAAACCCCAACAAATAAAAAGAACAAAAAATGCCATTGTCATGCAGGTGGCCAGAGGTCAAATCAACCCTGTAGTCCATTTTCAGCATTGAGTATTGTGTGCAAAAAGTGTAAGGTCAGTTCCACTCTGCTCCTTCTATAGACTCCTAAATTTTGGTAAAAGTCTGCAGATAGAAGAGGTAAAGAGTATTCTTATTTCAGGACTCCTTTAGCAATGTACAACTGCATTTGTAATGATTGAGATAAACAAAGACAATCTGTGTAACCATGATCTCCAGAGAGTGTACACTTCTTAAACTGAAGCTAAAATACTACAATTTCCTTGGTTTTTGTCCATTTTACCAACACACTTTAACATTATCCACTATGTAAATATTTGCATTTTTGGTTTCTAGCAGATTTACTTTTGAGAAACATTTTAGCAGCAACATTTGTATGACTTCTTTGTGAGCCTAATTGAGAAAAACATTGCATAGACTGCTCATCAAGTGGGACACATTTATGATAGTGGCAGCAATTGTAGAAGACAAACAAACAACAAAAACAGAATAAATCAGGAACAATTACCAATCTGAATACAAATACTTATACATGAAATATTTCAATTATTAAACTCATAATTCTATTGTATTTTCTCCCAAACTCTGTACTCCTTCCCCCAAAAGTGATAAATTTACTCATAATGAGATAACATATAGAAGTAATCTCTTGATGCAAAATTTTTATTATACAATAATTCTTTTTAAGGTCATTAAAAATGGTATTTCCTCTGTGCAATTAAAGAACAGCTTCTTATTTATGTAACACATTCATATAATTTTCTGTTTCACTCAGCTAAGCAAAAGTGTTGCTGAAGTAAATTATAGCCTGATTGATCATTATGGAGCAGACAATACAATATCCCCATCTGCATTTCTCACCATAGGCACTGTTTTGCTTGAGCACTCTCTGCAAGTTCTACATCACAATACAAAATGCATTAGAGTAGCAAGAGATGCCTGTTGGAAGAATAATAATAGTAAAAAGGAACGATAATCTGGGATGTCTCTATCTCCAAGAAACAATAGGAGCTCTACTCACTGTAGAGCAAATCAACTAGAAGTTTCATAGGTCCAGCCGACTGTAAATAAAATCTGCTAAAGTTGCTGGGCCTCTAGTAGACACGCTTCAGTGAGTTACATAGACAAACAAATATCAAAGCAAGCTCTAAATTAGCTACATATCAGGCTTTTTTTTTTCAGTCAGGCATTACTAAGTTAATTACTTCAGAGATCTTTGTATAAATTAAAAGAATTTGGGGAAGGGAAGGAAAGGAAAGAATTGTGTCATTTAGGTTTGAAAAAACAGGTTCTCAACTGGAGGTACAGTACAGGGAGGTAAATGTGAGAAAGAAGCTCCATCTCCAAGCCTTTTTATGGTTTACCTGTAAAAGACTACAGTCACACCAGCCCTGTTCCTCTGATGTCAGTGAAGAAAGTCCCAGCCATTCTGGGGAGTACTGGCCTGGACTTGAATAAAAACCCTAGTTATGGTTAGATTTCATATATGTCTGAGAACTAAATTGGACAAATCTCCTAGAAGAGAGATTCCTGCAGGATATTTCCTGTATTTGCTCAGAAAAGATCAATCAAAAAAACAAGACTATTCAACAATAGTTTTGGCAAGATTAAGTGTCTTTAAGCAACCAAAAAAGTGGTTATCTGTAGCATATATTTGAATTTAAATGTCTTTAGTTCTGTTGAAGTGCTTGCAAGTGTAGAATTTATTGCTTTCCAAAACAGTTTTCTTAATCAAATACCATAGACTTCACTCAGTAATAGAAACCATCTCTATGGGGCTAAAGGAACTGAAGATCTAATGATGCAAATTGGTAATAAATCCAGTTTTCAAAAACATCTACATTAATTAAATTATTAATTCTCATTGTCTTCTGAAATATATTTCACATAGCATCCTCTCAGTCCTAGAAGACATGACCTGAGTATATATGCTTGGCTGGATTTTGGTTCAGGCATTATTATGTCATCCTAAATGAAGAAACCAATAATGCACTACCACACACAGATCATTTTATGTTTTCAGCTTCTCTCAAAGACAGCTTTCTGTCAAGTCAATAATAACAATAAAAGACAAATAACAATCGAAGATCATGAAAATATCTCTGTAGTTTAGGATCTCATTGAGCTTTGATAAGAAATAGCATATAAAGTTTGCTTAAGTAGTGAGGCTTGCAGACTTACCATTGAAAAATAAACTATTGAATGAAAAAAGAAGAACATGAATAATGTTGGAAAGTTAATTGGATTTCAATTTTGAGTTAATATTTCATGATTAGGGTTTGATCCCCTTTCAGCAGCAAAAAATATTAATGGAGCATATCATGTACATGATAAGAAGATTAATTGATTTAGTAAAAGATGGTAACTCTTAAGGGAAGAGTAGAAAGCTGGATGATGCTCAAGCTCTATAAGACCTTTGAGAGGATTAAATATTCAGCCTAGTTAGTGCAGCTAGAGAACCTGTAACGAAATTCCTTAAGAATGTGGTAGTAATATACATGAGGGATTTCAAATTTAAGTCCAAATAAGATTTATGTTGTCGTGCTGCCATTTGTAGCAGAGTGTCCACTGATCTTTTCACTGAACAAAAATTTATTGCCTCCTCAGGGATACTGGTAATCTGGATTAATATCTTTTTTGTAGCTATATAATTCAGATAGACCACAATTCATCATTAGTCCACTCTCCTGGGTCTCCTACAGGTCTTTCTGTCTTCTTCTTCCATCCATTGTTCTTTGTTGTACTCACCTTTCTCATCTCTGTACTTTCTGAACAATAAGACTCCTCACTTTATACAAATCTTTGCTGCACTACAATTAATCCTTGCTGCCCTCTAGCACTGCCCAAAGAAAAACCTGATAATTTCTTCTGTACACTGTCCCTTTCCCAGGTTTTAACAGTACCTCATCTGCCCAGATGTAGAACCAGTGAAAATACAGACAAATGAAAAAAAGCAGAAAAGCTAGTTATTCAAGAAATACCTTCTATCATGTTTTTCGCCTGACAAGCAGAGCCACTCAAAAGCCAATGTAGTCACAAACTGCTCCTGACTGCCCCTCTCCCCAGAAGCTGCAACCATGAAACACACAGGTCTAGTGCTTCTCCACCTGTGTTCTTGTATAGCACTCTAATGCTTATCCTCAGTTCACTAAGGGAGGAACAAATTCAGCAGGGGCTTGTTAAAATACCTATGAATCAGCAATATATTAACTGTGTTAGGTTCACATTTCCAGAATTGCCATATGCTATCATAGAGAGTAGAGAGAAATAATCTATTATCTTTGCAGGGGCAAATAGAAAAATAGTGTTTCTGATGCCTGATCAGGAAAGCCAAGACTGCCTAACATCTGTTCACATTACTGACTATAGTATCAGACTCTGAGCATCTGAATTGTTAAGAAATGAGTTTAGTTTACTTTTGTCTTTGTCTCAGGATATGCAAAACCAGATCTTTAATTATGAAATGGCTTTATAACACTCTTACTCATTCCTGTGCTCTTGTCCTTGCAAATACAAAATGTTACCATAGAAACATAATTAATCAACAGTCCTCTGTGCACTTCAGAAAACAATAACTTCTGCTAAATTATTACTGTTTCAAATTAATGAACTGCCAATCTCTCCTCAATGGATAACATTTCTAGATATTGTTCAATAAACTATTTGCAAATAAAGAAAAATTATATGGTGTTCCAGAACTGTTTCTTCTATTCTGTCCACCAAATGCTTTAAAGTAAATAAACATTACCTAAATGAATAGCTTCACTCTCGAAACATTAAATTCTAAGTTACAGTGGAACAAAAAAGTCCTCTAGGTTCCTTCTTTGAAGTCATATATTTAGGTATCTCTGTTTAAACTAAGCCTCTACCAGCTCAGTTGTATGGCTGCCTTTCACTGCACAGAGGGAACAATAATGCACATTGACAATAGATTGTGGTGGAGAGAAAAAAAGTAAGTTCAATAAAAGGGTGATAGTACTAAAATTCAGCTCACTTTTCTTTGTTTCTCAGCAGATTCTTTCAAACCTAAAGAAAGGTAACTATAAGCACTTAATGAACAAATCATCCTAAGAGTTTACTCATTTAAATGTAATGACAAATAACTAGATGTGCATGAACCTTTCAGGTTGAGTATGATTTAAAATCATAGCCTAAATATTGCAGTTGTGGCATGCACATGGAATTATTTTGTGGAGGGTACATTAGCAACTTTTCTATCTCAATCTAGGTTAAGTAAAACACTATTTTAAGAAGTAGGAAGGCAAAAACATAGTCAAAAGCTGTGCTTATAGCAACTGTGCTAGCTTCAGTAATTACTGACTTCAACATTGTAGATATTCAATGACTTTTTTTATCTCTCCACTTTCATGTTTTTAATTACAATTGGCCAAGATTCTTATGCTCAACATCTCAGTAGACAATTTAGTTCTGTCTAGATGATAGGATATATAAATGCATATGTATGAGACCAGCAGTATCACTTGCTTGGAGGAAAATACAAAAAGATTAAATGGACAGCTATTTAGCCTAAAATAACATCTCAAGGTTTAAATAACAGATATTCACAGCATTCCAAGTTGGACTTTACAACTGGTCTATCATGTTTAATAGCACCAGTGTATCTATCTTCCATCCTCCCTCTTTTCTTTGGACCTTTCCAACAACTACTAGATAATAAATTTGCAAGGATGGCATGGAGTAAAATACCGTTCCTTTTCTTATTTTAAACTAGCTATTCAATAACTTTATCAGATACTTTGTGAAGGCGTAGTATTGCAAGAAATAGTAGATATTCCACTCTGTATTAAGAGAATTAAAGCCATCAAAGTTTTTCACCAAATAAAATCCAGAAGTTATTATTGTAAATCAACAAATAAGAAAGCAGTTTGTGAGAGGAACAATGCACCACCAGTAGTGTGCACCACATCTCAGAATAGGTTTTGAAGTTATTTTGGGAAGTTCTTTATATTCCTAGATCCAGTGTGCAGAGCTAGCCTAAAAGGAGCCAACAAAATATTGGACTTCAAGAAAGTAGTACTGAGAACAAGACAGAGGGTATACTTTTGCTGTTATACTTTGGTATACCCACATCTTGAATATTGTGGTTGGAGACTGTCAAGAGAAAGGAGCAGCTGCCTTATAGTAAGTACCTGGAAAGGCTGACATCATGTGCTTTGAGAGAAGGCTGACAGGGATATGAATAATTTTTCCCAAATAGAAAGGTGAGAATAAACTGAGGAACTGTGGATAAAGAAAGAAACCCAGAACAAGAACAAGGTATTCAATGAAAGAAGCAGCAGGTTTTAAACACAATAAAAATGCTACTTTCTACAGATGATTGCAAAATTTTAGAATGTAATGCCACAAGACGTTTGTAGAGGGAGTCAGTATTTGCAGATTCAAAACAAGGTTTAGACAGTTTTATAAACAACAGGTCTCATAAATTGATACTTTAAAAAAAAAATGCCAGATGTCTTCCACAACATCCTTAATGCAACAATTGTGAGCACAGAGTGCCAAGAGAACAGACAACAGAAATTGGCAATTTTCTCTCTTTTCCTGGGGACGCAGTGCTGGGCCGCACAACTACCACCCTGATTTAGAAGACATTCCCTCTGCAATGGTCTATATAAAGTGCATGAGTAACACTGTAGAATGAAGAGTTGTCCACAAGTCAACAAAGGACAGGAAAAACAAAAGGATAGGAGATAGAAGAAAATTATTTAACAGTCATGCAGAAGCAAAATAAAAAAATAAGTGAGATACAGAAAAGAGAAAGAGTTAGTGGGAAGATTTGCAGGTTTCAAAATTGAAAAAGTCCAGTCATTATCAGCATTTTTATTTTTCTTTAATGCAAAAAAGAAACATTGAAAATTACCTCTTTCTTAAAAAACTATGTACTTTTAATGAAAACATCATTCCACAAAATATAATCTTATCAGTTCCATTCACTATACTAACTGACTAAAATTGTGTCACATCTGCAGAACTGCTGCTTTCAGCTAGGCCTGCAAAAGCAAAATTGCCAAACCATGAAAAATCTCACTTTTGCTTGTTGGCTTTCATTTCCAGTTTCTCAGTGCTGCTGTATATGAGTTCAAACACTCCAAGAGGGGAATAAACAGTGTTCATAGAACAGGTATTGGCTTTGAGATATATTTTATAACATGATTAACTTCTTTGCCACTCCTCAGTCTTACAATAAAAAACATATTGTTTTACAAAATTTAACTTTTGAATAAAATTTATTTGCCTCCAAAAGGTATTAGTCTCATCCATTTAAGCTGACCAAGAACACCCATTGAATGCTAAATAGGAGACAGTCAAAGTAAATGGTTTGTGAATTGCCCATAAAATAACCTCTACTATTTGGCAAACACATAGCAGTAGTAAAACACATTTGCAGAAATTAATGTCCTTCCCTCATGAAGTTAATGAGGCTCAACTGACACTGTTCACGTGAACAAAGCTAGTGAATCACTAGGAGCACTGAAAGAGGAGATGGATCCTTCACGAACATTGTCTGCAATGAATAATTCAGTCAACTCTATTTATGACCACTCATGACACAAATGTGCTACTAACTCTGATCAGCACTAAAATGCTTTCTCTCCCTAACCCCACTGATGGTCAGAGAATATTGGTGAAGTCATATACTGCAACATTGAATGTTTGTTTATTTATCAAGTGCTCTACCCCTCCCTCCAATTGCAGGATTCCCTTTATGAATCAAGGGAAGAACACTTACTGTCAGTCCTGAGGACAGAATGTAAGTTCTCAGGTTCATTTCCAATGCACATTCACCAAATTGAGCCAACTCTATCCCAAAAGCGTAACTCTTTTCTTCAAAAACTTCAATTAAATCAGTAATGTGATAAACAATGACAAGAGCCCACTGGGGTATTTGAGTGTATTTATGCACGAATGTCATGCGTGGACAGAAATGGGGTTCAGTAAAATGACAGACTATTTTGATGTTAAATTTGTAACTCATGTCCCCAACAAGCAGAGAAGTAATCAAAAAGTGGGAACATCACTGTGGTAACTATCAGTAAGGAATCATGGTTTTGACAGGCCCACAATGGGTAGGATTTTATGTGTACGTAACTGCCTGAAAGTACAGATAGTGGCTTTTGGGGTGCAGAAACAGGCAAAAAATTTCAAAGATCCTGAGTAAGTTTTGCATTCTATACATTGAAAAAACCCTCAGGAAGTTACTGAATCAAAGTATAAGGCACTTAATTGGAAAAACATCTGAGGAAAACCTTTCCTTCTCTTTTCTTTCAATTAATGTTTTGAAGACTGTAAAAAGGATTTGCTTTATTTCGCTACTAGGAACTTCAGCTTTTCTGAGTCTTCTACTGGGAAACATGTTATTGCTTGACCAGAAAGGTCCTGAGACCACCAGGCATAGCAAGGCAAGCCTCCACACATTCCTTCAACGTTGTAGCAAATACTTCAAAACGGTGAGTCAGCCAAGCACTCAGCACAGCCACTGGTGCCCAGTCAGAAAACTACAAAGACAGTAACAGCATCTGAGAGGTGGCAAAGAAATCAGAGGAAAGCAAAGTCCTCAGCTCAGTTTCACTTCAGAGACTGTTTCCTCTGTGATGGTATTTTGGCAAAGTGAAATGCAAAAGGTGTAACAAGAGTGCAAAACTCATTGAACACCAAAGCATAATCAGAAAGTCACAAGCTTGAGACCACTAACCTGGGACCACTTCAGCTGATGGCTTAAGCTGGTGAGCTTCAGAGTTAATTGAATCACTTATATTTCAATTACACTGCAAGATCACCAGCACTGTCATCAGTTTCCATAGCCACCACATAAGAAAGTATAACTCTCTACAGGGTATGGTTCAGACAAATAGATATTTTGGAGTTACAAACAGGATTAGAGTCTGACCAGGCAAACACTGAACACTATAAAGAGACTCATTAAATTCCACTAGGTTAGGTAAAGACCAGGAGGAACAGAGTCCAGAACCAGTGCCATTTCCTGCTGCTCTGCAACAGGCATCTTTTGTTTCAGAGCACAGGAGGCATAAAACAGTCCCTGAACAAAACAGTTCCACATTACAGTTGAACTGCCCTAAATGATTGTCTGCAGGATCAAGCTGAAGACTGGAGGGTCCCACTATTTGCTTTTGATGTCAGCCCATGACAGAAGCCTATATTGCATTTAGGAGAACTACCAGGATAGTAATCGATGTGCAAGCCTGTGTACATGAAGTCAGCAAAGACTTATATGGTACATCAAAGTATTTCAAGCTCATCAAGACAAAAGCTGTTAGCCTGGCAGAAAAATGTGATGCTATAACTTAGTTTTACTGTGAACAAAGGCTGAGAGGGGCCACTAAAGGACAGTATGTCTTACAAACAGCATGCCACACACATATATGGTGAAATGTTTTTAATGCAGGCTGTAAGATAAACAAGGTTTGTAGCAAGATTTCTAAATTTCTGGTTTTGATTAATGAGGCGTATAGGTTCAGATTTGCTGGATTTCATGAGAATCTAAAACAAATTCCACATGCATTTGCTGTGAAGCTTCCAGTAATATCTTTCACATGCAATCAAATCTAGACACTCCATTCATCTAGCCATTCCAACAAACAAAAGAAGCAGGCAACTGAAGCAATGTTGCAGTTAAATGCACTGTAAGCTTTCCACAGTGGCATCCAGATCGGCTGCACACAAGCGTAGCATTTGAGTGTTCGAATCAGTTCCATTCATTACTTTAGCTTTGCCAAAGGCAGAAAAACAACAATGCTGTGTAACTACAAGTCAAGGAAAGCCATTGTTTCTGCTCTTTGCAGTTGCTTAAATAACTATCTGCAGTAAACAAACCAGAAAATAACAAATGGGACTGTTGCCTCCTTTTCCAGGCAAAAGAAACAGACAGACATCTTCCATTTATCAAGAGACGTCTTGCCAATGTTAGGTGAATTGAAAAGAACCACAAAACATTTGAAATAATCAATTGCATTCTGAGTTGCTTATGAGTGCATTTGGCTGCAAAGCATTTATTGGTCTCTCTTTTCTCCCATGTGCAAGTACCCGTCTCTCAAAAAGGCAAGGCAGTAGGTGCATGAACTGGGATTTTCCAAGAGAAGAGTTTAAACTGCATCACACTTGCGGTAAAAGCTCATACACTATCAGTCCAAATGGACTTAAATTGCTTTCATCACAATACCCTGCATCCACAACCAACACCAGGCCATGTTCAACATCAGCCTGATCTCTTTGGACTGCAATACTAGTAGCACAAATAAGCAGATTGGGGAGTTTACTTTTTAAATGAGAGGTACTAGGCTTGCAAAGTCAACAAATTACTGTGGACTTTATATGATTAGTTGGTACAAATAACAAATAAAGTCAGAAATTATATATATGTATATATACACACATATATTCTTACAGGGAATAACTACTCAGTTTGCAAAATTTAAACTATGTTAACACAGTTAATTCAAGATTGAAACAGCTACTTCCGACTCCTAATAGTCTGTGAATTCTGTGAATTAACAATGCACAACTATCCAGCAACTAGTGAACTATATTTTCAGGACCAATATCAGCAGTCCTGGCCACCTTTAAAATGCTGTGAGACACCTAAAAACTTCTAAATATCCCTTCACACTGACCCATAGGTGTTCTTGACAGGGGAACTCCCTCCTTAATGTACCCCAAAGCTGATGCAGTAGAGAGTCTGACCACTGGTATTTTTATCCCAGACTACTCAGTATCCTGTCTTTATGAACTGAAAACCTATAGCTGTCATTCAGCTAAAGCAATCTCTGCTCCATCATAAATTGTCCTGTGCATCCCATAACAGTGTGAGCAAACAAGCTGCTGCATACACGTGATAACCCTTGGGGAACACACTGGGACAGCCACACAGTCTGCATTGGATTAGCCCTGTCACACCACTGACTAACTCCTGAAACAAGCTCCTCTCCTGTTTCTAACAACTTAAGTCGTAAAACAAGTGGTTTAGCATTAATAAATTAAATTAGACTATTATTTCTGCCTTCCTAATGCCTACATGTTTTAAGCTCTAATTTTCTGTAAAAGGTTTTGGTGTCAAAATCAACAAACTGTTAAAAAGCTGTGGGTTATGTAGTGTGCACTGGATTCTCCTGAAGCTCTCTGCTGTTTGTTGCTGCTTCTGGTTTCCATGGAATTGAGCAGAACTAAGATTCTGTGATAAAGTGAAGAGCTAAGGCATTGTTTTGCCTTTCAGCAGGGAAACGTATGCAATCCAAATTACAAATTTAAAAAAGAAGAAAGACATTTTCTTTCACAGTACTTTCTTTTCCCCCTACCACACTGTCTCTTTGCAGCCAAGTACTGTAGCTCATATATCCTCTACCAGGACCAGTGAACTTCAGGTGGCTTGTGAAATGTTTGACTAGAGTGCATAGATACATTGACCACATCTGTCATGCAGTATTATTGCTTTATCACAGGAGGGAACTAACTCTTAAGTGAATAAATACTCTCACTTCTGCTGAAATGTTTTCAGTCATTGATAACATCCTTTATTAACAGGGTTTCTTCAACTGAACAAAAATGAAATAATCATTAATCAGCTCAAAAAGACTTCAGCACCTGTAAATCAGTGACAAGTACTATTCAACTTGAGTAGGTTTCTATATTCACATTTAACCTGAAGTGAGATTTATACCAAGTGCTTTTTTAGAAGAGACTACAATGCAACAAAATACTTCTATTTCTTTCTGGAATTGCTCTTCTTCACAAAGAATGAGATTATGAATATGACAACAAGTTATTTTGCTTCATGGCTTCAGATAAGATATCAGTCTATTACATTTCACCTCCTACCTGGAAATGCAACAGCATTTGTTGCTATTTGGGGGCATCCTGCTAGCAGCTATAAAGTCAGCCTCCTTTTTTCATCCTTCGCACCCATGAGAGACAATTGTGAGATCATTCATAGAGACAGTCATGGCACAGAGCATGGCACAGAGCAGAGCAATAAACAGCTCCCATAGGCTGCTGGTCTATATCTCCTTTTCCTCTTGTACATACTAAACCATCCCCTCTCTTCAGCCTTGCCAATATTAGATCTTGAGTGTTTCAGAGAAAGAAATACTTGATATTTGTATGCTTCCACCCAACAATGACCAGCTCAGACATAACCAAAATCTGCCAAATTTTAATTCTTTTTTCTTCAATATTTCCAGCATTTTTTTCCAGATGAGAGAAGATTCTTTTGTTAGTGTTTCTTCCACTAGTACAAGAAAATGTTGTTCAAAAAACCAAGCTATTTCAGATGAGAGGGGCATCCATTGGAAATAAAGGGAGGCAAATTATTGTCATTTCATTTGCTGGCCAGAAACAGTAAAATGGATACAGTGGGATTTCACAGGGGAAAAAAAAAAAGGTGTTTTATTTCAGTTTGGAATTATGTGTAGCCCTGGTTAAATACAGCTTGAGGTATAAAGGGAAGCTCTAGTCCCCTTTACTGAGGTGTTTTGGAACAAGGTCAATGCCATCCTAACTTGTATCAGATATAGTGTGGTCAGAAGGAGTAAGGAGGTGATTGTCTGCCTGCACTCAGCACTAGTGAGGCTGCATCTCAAAGTCTGTGTTCAGTTTTGGGCCCCTCACTATAAAAAAGACATTTAGGTGCTGCAGCATGCCCAGAAAAGGGCAACAAAGCTGGTGAAAGGTCTGGAGAACAAGAATTATGAGGAGTGGCTGAGAGAACTGGGGGGTCCTAGTCTGGAGAAAAGAAGGCTGAGGGGAGACCTTATCGCTCTCCTAAAATACCTGAAAAGAGGGGGTAGCGAGGTGGGGGGTAGTAAGTTGCACCGGGGAGCACAACTACTCTTATTTCAAGTAACAAGCAATAGGATGATAGGAAATGACCTCAAGTTGCACCAAGGGAACATTTAGATTGGATATTAGGAAAAATTTCTTTACTGAAAGAGTAGTCAAACACTAGAACAGGCTGCCCAGGGAGCTGGTGGAGGCACCATCCCTGGAGGAGTTTAAAAGATGAGTAGATATTATGCTTAGGGACATGGTCTAGTAGCGGATTAAGTAGGGCTGGTTTGATGGTTGAACTTGACGATCTTGAAGGTCTTTTCCAACCAAAACCATTCTATGTTTCTATGAAAACACATAGCATCTCTACAATAAGGATTACAGTGAACATACTGAGCATGACTTCATGCATTTCTGTAGCAAAACAAGCATCATACAGGAATTCAGAAAGAGGGCTACAGCCAAGATGTTAAAAATTCATATAGGCATGGCACTTCAGGACATGATTTAGTAGTGGACATGGTAGTGTTGAACTTGATGATTTTGGAGGACTTTTCCAACCTTAATGATTCTATAATTCTAAGGTTAGACATTAAAAATGAAAATTTCTTCCTTTTCTTTCATTAAAAACCTTTCTGTCCTAACTCATCCAACTTTGAGAACACAGTTTTGTAATAAATAAGGCTATTTCTGGCTTATACAATATTTGCACAGAAGAAATTACTGTACATTTAAAGAACAAAACCTAAAGTGGAGAAGTACCAGGGAAAAGATTTCCTTAAGTCAAAGCACCTTTCAGAAGGAGAAATTAAATTTAAATTATCCCAGGGTAGTGTGAAGGGGCACAAAAGCAAGAACTGCATCGCAATCCAACCTGTGCCTGTATAGCCTGATAGTGCACTATGTAATGTAACTCAGCACTGGAGGCACACCTTCCGTCAGCTCAGCAGCCTGAATGAGTGATTTGGGCATCTACCCTTGCCGTTTCTTTAGTCAGGCCCCTGCCTGCATATATTCCATCTAACGCAACATTTCTGCTACTCTCTTTAGGAGTAACATGCCCATTTAAAGGAGCACCTCAGGCTCCTTTGGCTGCCTCAGAGTGATGCAGCATCATTGTCTTTGGTGCCACCTTCTCAGCAATGCAATGCAATTCACATGATCCACAGGCTCACACTCGTCTTGGCCACCATCAGCTGCTGCCCAGAAGCTGCTGTAAAAGTTAGGATATGGTGGGGAGTGGAGAAAATACATCTCCAGTGACTCACGTTCTTGGTAAGAAATAAGAAAACTGTCACTTAAATTTTTTCTCTTTTGGCTTTTAGAGCAATATTCATCCTGCTCAGTGCAATATTCATCCTGCCTTGAGGATCACCAGACAGGCTCTGGGACAGCTATCACAGCCACAGTAGCTTTTTTCCCTCTGGCAAATCTGCCTGTGTTCAGGCCAAAGCTGCAGAGACTCATGGCTGTAGTTTGCCTACTTAGGCTTGCCACATCCTATATAGAACTGTCAGCTAAACTGCTCTGGAGACTGATTCCTAATCTTTTTAAGTTAAAATAAGCCAAGTTAGATTAAAAAATTTAAAGAAAAAATATTTGTCCACACATTCATAACTGTTGGGGCTCAAGTATTTTAGCCATATCCACCTTAGAAAGCTTCAACTTTCAGAAGGATTGCTCAGAAGAGCACAGACAATTATCCAGGTGCTTTGATTACTACACTGGCTTTTCTTCTAATTCCTTTAGTCAAATTTCTAGTGTCATTGCTGACTAGCAATGTGGTTCAAAATATCTGAGAGACTGCCTAGCTCTTTTGCAGATTAGTTTCTTATGACAGCTGTCACGACATTAGTTTCTCATGATAACTGCAGGGAAAATCGAGCTGTCACCACTACCTGTGAAATATCCTGAATAATCCACTGTGAATAGAAGTGAAAATAGCCTCCTATCTGGATATAAGACCCAGATATTCCTTTTCAAAGATGTCATTTGACCCAAACTGTACCAGAGCCATTTTCACAAAATGTCAGCTGTCAGAAAGCTATCAGCTGCAAATTCCAGAGCTAAGCTCATCACGCTCCTGCCTTTTTGGAGGAGAGCCGCAAGTCCTTAGCACAGACCTGACCCCGTGTCCAACAGCCATTGCAGCGCTCTTTGCACAGATGCCTTCTGCCCACAGAAAATGCCCACAGTACCAGAGCTGGAAACCTGAAGCTGCTGAACACCGTTACTCACAACAATAATTAATCTCATAAACACCAGCTCAGCTGGCTGTAATTGTCAATATATTGTTTTATGAGCTTCCATTGGCAGTAAATGAATGATTTATATTTCCTAAAAATGAAATTACTCCCCAGGTACAGTACAGGGATTATTTATAGAGAGAAGAATGAATCATAATGAAAGTGGCAGGAAATAAATAAAAGGACAATTCTGCTGACTGAGTGTCTGGAGTTGAAATTTCTTTGTGAAACTGAATTCAAGAATCTTCTTTACTGTCTTAGTTATTTAAGTCTAGCTCCAGTCTTTAATGGGTACTGATTTCTGTTCGATTCAGATATGTTAAGTGCCAGACCATTTGTGCCATCAGAATGCAACTTTATGTCTAATTTGGAGAAAAGAATACTAACATAAATAAATCTGGAAACTGTTACAATCTTCCAGAAAAACATAATGTTATGAAGAAAAGAATGGTCATTCTGCACCATCACAGTTATCCATTAGCTGCACCACTCTGCAGCTAATGTCTGTAGGTACAAAGCTAGCAGTAAAGCTAAATATCTGTTAGGAAACATCATTTAGCTGCACATAAGTTATATTCACTTAAAAAAATGAAATTACCAAGTGAAGTGACATAATGAGACAAGACTCACAATAGGAGAAAAACCATGATTTGAAGCTGATACCTCCAATGGAACAGGGTGAGGAAGAATCTCTGGAAGTAGAAATACTTTGCCATTTGCTTCACATCCTCTTACATCTCACAGATAAAAGCAACAGCAACGTCATGTACCCTATAACATAAGCACAAGCAGAGGTGCCTTTTTTAGCAGACACAGTGGCTAGGGAGCATAACGTGACTGGCTCCAAACTTGGCATGCCAGTCTTCCTTTAAGCAACAGAACTGGCATTTGAGTATGTTTTTCTTTTGTTTTTCTTTTAGCTTTAAACTTTTTGGCTTTACACTGGAAGAGGGTAGATTTAGGCTAGATATTAGGAAGAAATGCTTTACTGTGACGGTGGTGAGACACTGACACAGGTTGCCCAGGGAAGTTGTGGTTGCCTCCTACCTGGAAGGGTTCAAGGCCAGGTTGGACAGGGCTTTTGGCCACCTGGTCTGGTGTGAGGTGTCCCTGCCCATGGCATTGGAGTTGGACTGGATGATCTTGAAGGTCCCTTCCAACCCAAAACATTCTGTGATCCTATGATTCTTATATGTAAATAGGTTTATGTAATATTTTGACAGAAAACCACAAGTATATTTACATCCTCTTTTCCCTTATTTCTCCTGACTACCAAGCTCATCCCAAGACCTTTTTGGTGTGATGATAACATGCCATTTCAATGTTACTTCAGTGCAGTTAAGCAGAGTTTTTCCACGATTTTGAGTCACAACAGCCATTCTGCAAAGATGGTGACAGTAGGTGGAGACGAAATGTCAAAGCACACAGACCACTTCGGAAAGTTCTGCAGGCTCCTTTTCCCATACAGGTATTCTTGTAGTGCCTCCAGTTTTCCACATGGAGCTCATCAGAGGAAAGCAGGCTAAAGCTAGAATTTAGCCAGCAAAAACTTTGCTGCATATATTTAAAAGTATTTTATTTTATTTTTTCACGTGGTGAAAAAAGGTTTAACTGTTAGGTCAAAACACACTGTCAGCAGCAAGGCATAAACAAAAGCCAAAACCGGCTTTCTGCCCCATTAGAGCAACTGAAGATTTTGGTTTTCCCGTTGGCCTGTCTCTGTGCAAAAGTTAAAACTCATCTCCAGAAATACACCAAACTTACCACCTTAACTGAAGGAGCAGCCATGTGGCCTGGAGATGAAAAAGCAGTCTGCACAGCACATACTACATAATTATTCAGAGATATATGTCTTGGTTTGATGACTAATACAGTCTGCCTGCTCTCCTCTCTCTTGATAATTAAAGCATTATTTTAATCTATACAGCATGAATACATCCTCCTGTGCCCTCAGTTCCTCCTTATAGTTTTTTCCTCTTTTAATTTAATAAATTTTACCCTTGTTTTGCCTTCGCAGCCAAGAACTGAAACAATTCATTTCATAGGAAACCCTTCCCCCTGATTTTCTAATACCTATCTGCATTAGAACCTCATCCATCATTGTTTTCAGAGAGTCAGCTTTTTAATCAGATCTGTATGTATATTGGTTTGAGCATGTGGCAGTTTAATTACCCTCTTGAATATGTGAAACACATCTTTGTCATATCTACTTATATCTGAAGAGAGCCATCCTATAACACTAATTAAAGAGGGATGATGACAATTTTTCCATACTCAAATTATGTCCCATCTGTCTAGTCATCCTCATGTTCACTCCCTGGATTAATTAAGGGTGGGGAAAGGTTGTTTCCCTGGAGTTTTGCCTAATTCAGGATGAAAAGTCTGTTTTAATGAGGAAACGTCTGTTTTAATGAGGAAACATACAAAATTCCTTTCTTCTCATCCCAGAGTAAAGCACTAGCAAAATAGAACAGCATCCTTTGTTTTGCTGCTGTCTAACCAGCTAGTCATGTATTGCATGGAATCAGGAGCCATGTTTATGCAACTGTTTACTGAAGCTAGCAGCTGGTCTGAAGGGACATTCAGCACTGTCAGCAAGTTGCAGCTACACACTGTGCCCTGATGTCTGGACCCAGAGTTAAAACCAATTTTGTGTTAATAATATGATTAAGGTACAAAGTGACAGAGTACCAAATGGGTACAGTGTGAAAGCACACCAGTTTTTCACCACTGCCTTATATCTGTTTGAGAGTATTTTGCCCATTTCTTCAGTATCTAAGACATCTATGTAAGATACAAAGCCTTCTGGTCTGGCCTATGCAGTAAGGTTTGAAAAAATTTATTCTTATTGATGAGACTGCTTTTGCTTCTACCTAAGCTGCATAGTTCCTATTCATTTTGAAGCTATTCTGCATCCAAGCAGAACTCTCAGATGCCTAAGCCATTAGTTTTCATCTAAGCAGTAACCACAAAAGTGTTTAACACAGGGAAGGACAGAAAGCCCCAAGGAATCAGAACAGTGTGCCACCAGCAAGGAAAAGGCATTACTTATACCAGAGGCCGTCGTACCCACACACAATTCACAGAGGACGCACGAAAAAAATTGAAAAATGAGGTAGGAGAAGGAGTGCCAGCAAGGCTTGGACTTCCCTGCCCCTCATTACACAGGTGGGCTGAGCATGAGAATTGTTTCGATCCACTCTCAGCTTAAAAGCTTTTCCACTGCTACTGCAGTGATCCTCTGGGCTTTCTTTTCCCTTTTTCTGCTTTTTTTTCCTTCCCATTGCTGAGACCGATGATGGAAACTTTCCCTCAGAAGAATGTGCAGACACTGAAGACTTTATTAGCTCAGAGGGTGGTGGTGCTTTTATTATCCTGGTTTTTCCCTGTTTATACAAGGCACTGCAAATATACTATATGAAATTAATCTATAGAAATGACTGCATAGTATTAATTTAGGGTCATCTGTCTCTGAGTCTATTCTGATCCTCTAGGTAAGCCAGAAGATAATAATAGCCATAAATTTGCATGAAAACAAGGCAGCTAACTACTGAAACCATTAAAACGTATTTCTTTAATAGCCCTCATATTTCATTGTCTTTGTTCATATACAGTATACAAACCTAGTTTTCTTTTCAATATTTCTTCCTGCCTATATTTTTCTATTTTTTTTTACTTTTCTGGCCTAATACAAAGCTAAACAAGGTGCTTACAAACACTTTACACTTCAATTTACAGATTATCTGCCACATGCTGATCCATTTTCCAAACTACAAGGTAAGAAAAATACAGTTTGCCATATATAAAAGATTATTTACATACACTTTTTCTTACAGGAATGCTGAAGCTCATCATTTTAAAGCCTTAAAATAAAATTTGCTAGGAAAGATAATAAACTCAAGCCATGTTAAAGCAAAGAAGCAGCCTGTGGCTAGATATTTCAGCAGTTGCTACAGCTGTAGGTTAAAGAAAGCATTCTACATTCTCAAAATTTCATTTTAGAGAATTAATTTTTAACCTTGAGTTGTTAAAAGCACTATAAGACCATAATTACTGAAACACAAAGAAAAAAATATTTTCTTTTCCAATTATTTTTACTTTCTGTATTTGTCACTACTGTATTCTCACAATTATGTTTTGCATTTCTCTCACCATTTTCTCCTCAGTTAGAGCCGAACACTCAGTGGTTCTCTCATAATCCTATTTAATTTCCTATTTTATCTTTGTGTAGTCTGTCCATCTCTAACAAACTTTTGGATTGTTTTTCATCTCTTGTTTTTCACTCTTCAAGTGAAATGACAGAGGCTCTCCCACATAGACATATCAGCTTACTCCTGTACCAAAATTCCAGGGTGTGGGGGTGGGGGGAAATGAGTTAGTTTCTTATTTCTGTCAGCAAAGGGATCTACCCAAAATACTTCAAATGTCTCTTCCAGACATGTTTATCTTTAAGACATAAAAAAGCTCTGGCAACAAGGATACCTGAATTTCAGCAAGAAATTGGTATTTGAGTCCTCAGAGATAATTTTTCTCACTACGTGCTGCAAGAAAATCAGCTGATTTAATAATGGATCCTATTTCTAATATTTTGTACTATGTCAAACCCAATTCTGCAACATGAACAGTTGAATATCAGGAAGGAAAGCCTAAAGAGATTAGAAGAATTTTTTTTTCTTAGCCCAGTATAAACATGAGAAAACTGACCAACAGAGTAGTATGTCATTTCAATCTGTGTTTGTGGACAACGTGATCATATTTTATATTCTCCATCTCCCACTCCAAAAAAGACAATCAATATAATGATCAAATGTGACAATTTCACCCCTTAATAGAAAACCCAGTCTTATAGAAAGGTGTCACAGTATTTTATTTTCAAAATACATCAATACGTTTCCTACAAGTTTCCAATTTTAGTACTCACTTCCTCCCCTTCCCTTTCCCTCTGCCAAGCTGGTTAATTGTTGATCATTTTCTCCCTGTTTTTGACTCCTTTCAAGTGAAGTCTACAAGTAATGTTTACAAGATTTTAGCTGTAACAAATGATAGCTGGAAAGTTACAGTGAAATCTCAGCTTTCACTTTGAAAGAAATAGCAGCATTATACCAACTGGAAAAGAAGTATGAAAAAGAATGGCTTCACTTGCAAACTATGTTTTAACTAGTCCATCATTATAAGCATTTCTATGAATTTAATAATAGCACCAATATCCAATATTCTGAACTTAATGTAATAATTGAAGGGTGATCACATTACCCAGTTTTAAAAATTGCTTTACATAATGTAATCACTTACTTGCTCTAATTTAATTTCACTTTACATCATTTAATAAATGAATGCTGATCATTTGACATAATTGAGTAAGTAGTTCAGCTCATTCTCTGTACTACTTAACTCACAAAATAGGCTGCTTTTTTGTTGTCTTTCAGGATGATATTGTGAGTTTTAAGAATCAGATTTAATTTCTCTTCTCAGCTTCTTTATTCCACAGTATAATCTTACACTGTAGGAAAGAACCTAGCACAGCCCCACAAGCTGAATTTTTCAAAAGAATTAAAGAAAGCTGAGAATCTAAGACCTGGAAGTTTTAGACAGTCTTTAGTTTTCTGTGGAGTCAGTGAGTCCAGAAAACTCAAAGACTTTCCCCATCTTCCCTCCAGAGTAGGTAAGGAAATGCTCAGATACCTCTTTTGAACACAGAAAGGTAGAAAACTGCACCTCCTTTCACTTTCTGTACACTTGCCAAAATCAATGTGATTGTGCTACTGAAGTTCCTCTGGAAATACATCACAGCCCTCAGACCACCTTGAACCAGATGAACATTGAAAGTCTCTCTGCAGCACAACAGAGCCTTGGGCATTTTTGGAGGTAGGTAGGCTTTCAGAAGGATTTATGAAAATACCCGGAATTCAGCACAGGACTTCTAGACATGAGGTGCCAAAGGACACCACACCAGTACTACAGTGCTTTTTAGTGACCGGCTCATGACCACATAGGAGACTGTGAGGATGGAAGGATGAACCTGTCCCAGATTATCAGCCTCATGATATTACTCTGTTGTAAACTAAATACATTACATGTAGGCACATTTAAGCAAGGAAATCTTGATTGTGTCCATACCACAGGCTGTGTGAAGACTTGAGGCCAGATCTCACCTAATATAAGCTTCTTCGAGTTTGCCAGTACCAGAGAAGGTGAATATCTTCTCTACTTGGAGACGCTGTGTGCAGAAACTCTTTCTTAGCTGTCCTAAAATATCTTTCCATGGGAACAGACTTAGTCCAAAGGAGCTGTATGGGAATCTCTTACAAAACAGAAATGTTTAAGAAGAGCTGCTGCTTTTCCAAGCATCCTTTTGCCATGTATATAAATTTTAAACTCACTTCCACTAGGCAGAAATTACATATGGTGTGCCAGTGGATCTAGTAAACGTTAATCTCAGACTCCTCCTTGAATCATAGAATCATAGAATCCAATGGAAGTATAAGCTTCTGGTACCTGTTAATATAA
>NW_010207719.1:0-9833 GCF_000695765.1 Mesitornis unicolor
TTTTTTTTATTTTCAGGTGAGGTTTTTTTGCTTATAAATCATCATAGTGGGGGCCTGAGTGGACAATAGCAAGTGTTTTGTCTTGCACTGCTGGACTGAGCTGGGCTTTGTTTTTAGTGCTGAGATAAAGAGGCGGCAAGGTTACTTTCTACAATTCTGAGCTACCACATTTCAGATATCCTTGAAACACAAAGCCAAGATTAAAAACAAAAAAGTTGCAAGAGCATCTTGGATATGTAAAGTGGGAGGAAAGAAGGAGGAAAGCAGGAGGGCTTCCAGAGAGGCTGTGGTTATATACCCCCAATAGTCCCTTTGGTGAGAAACAAGCTCATCCAGTGCTCCCACCCAGATGCAGGAATGGCATCAGGAAATGCAGGGTATTACCACAGCAATGGTTTGCAATTATTGACATCATTCATTTGCCATAGAAATTACAACAAAATTTAGGATGACATAAAAAAACCACCAAATCAAGCAGTTTGATTAAACAAACAAGCAACTGCTTGTTTGTCAAACATATGCAAACCCAGGAATGACTTGTTTCCAAATGCATGGCAGCATTGCCAGGCACTGCAGGTGATGTTTTGGTGCAAAAAAGGGAACAATTTTCTAATTTCTATATTACTGAGAGGGGAAATTTCACTCCCCAGGTTGGTGTGTGACTTTCTAGGGTTGAGCCGAGGTATCTGTTTAGATAGTGTGTGGGTCTTTTACAGCATCTGGAGATTTTTCAGCTAGCTGCTAAGTATTTTTCTGTGAGGATTGAACAATTGCTACCTGAGGAGTAGGTCCTGCTATAAAAAAATAAATATACAGGTGGCCCATTGTAATACTTGCATAGAATTGCATAATTCTTTCTTCCTTACACATCACTCTGGTAGACTCCAGGTCCTTAACAGGTGCATTGCAGCCCAGAAGGCCAGCCATATCCTGGTCTGCATCAAAAGAAGCATGGCCAACAGATCAAGGGAGGTGATTCTGCCCCTGTACTCTGATCTCATGAGACCCCACTTGGAGCACTCTGACCAGTTCTAGGGCCCCCAGCAAAAGAAGGATGTGGAGCTGTTGGAGCGGGTCCAGAGGAGACCACGAAGTTGATCAAAAGGCTGGAGCACCTCTCCTACAAAGAGAAGGCTCCAAGGAGACCTTATAGTGGCCTTCTAGTACCTGAAAGGCACCTATAAAAGAGATGGGGAGGGACTTTTTACAAGGGCAGGTAGCGATAGAACAAGGGGGAATGGTTTTAAACTGGAAGGGGATAGATTTAGATTAGACATTAGGAAGTAATTCTTCACTGTGAGGGTGGTGAGACACTGGCCCAGGTTGCCCATGGAAGTTGTGGATGTCCCCTCCCTGGAAGTGTTCAAGGCCAGGTTGGATGGGGCTTTGGGCAGCCTGGGCTGGTGGGAGGTGTCCCTGCCCGTGGCAGGGGTTGGACTGGGTGATCTTTAAAATCCCTTCCAACCTAAACCATTGTATGATTCTACATCTGAACGAGACACTCCAGTACCTGCACTCCACACAAGTGATACATCTCATCAATGCAATTAAAAGCAGTTTCCTTGTAAGGACTCAAGAAAACATTTTAACCTTTTGTCTTAAAAACCGCATCTCAGGCGATGAAAGTCAAAGCTTTCATGTTTTAGTGCTTTGTGATTTCTCCTCATGGTCACTACTGGAGGAATGGCCAGGCAATGGCTTGCGCCGAGTTGAAGGTTGCAATGATCCCGGTGTTGTTTTGCAGGGTTGTTAGAAGCTGAACTCTGCTGTTGACTGACAAATAATGACTTCTCGTGCTGATCCAGATTGTGTGTTAGGTTGTACAAGTTAATTTGCCCAGTGAAGGCAGGACTTTAGTTTTGGCAATCTAGATTTCTTGAATTAATGAGCTTGGATTAGAGCAGAAACTGTGCAGCTACTCCATGTCTACACACTGGTCAGAATGGGGGGACTGCTTTGTTTTCTGCGAGATGTTGTTTCTCTGTCGGCAGTGAAGCCAGAGATCTGGGCAAGTGTAAAAGTTAATAAAAGCTTTTCTTGAAATGGTGTTAAAATGCAGGAGTCATTCAGATTGTTGTAGCACAATATACAAGGCAGAATGCTAGTTAGTATTTTGGTGCAAGCTAAATTAAATACCCAGTGTCTTCTGGGAAATAGTTAACTTCATTCCAGATATTTGGTGTTTCACAGAGGTATTTGTCTGGATCTTTCTAGTTTCGCTAGTTAAAGACGCTTCTTAGTGTCTTCTTTTGAAGAAAACAGGCTTCCAGAAAATACTTCAAATCAATCTACCTTAAAAAATCTTTCCAATTAGGGAACTTTGTTGCTGTTAAATAATGAAGTATTTCTTACAGCTTTTTATTGGAAACCAGTTGGGGTTTATTTGTTTTTGTGTATATATACCATATAGATACATCTATCTCCAGAGTTGGCAACAAGAGCTTTTATAGAATTAGCTTTTGAACCAGCAAGTGAAGCCAGACTGGACAGGCTGTATATCCTAGAATGTAAGTCAAAGGCATACCAGGAAATAACGACCTCAAGTGCCTGTTAAGGCCTCGTTGGTAGGTAACAGAAACGTGTAGATGGTGTGTAATTTTGAAGGCAGGTAGAGTAGGATAGCTAAGCTGGGCCCTGGTGTTCGCATGCACATCAATCACTGCATGCAGACTGTGCTTGGCAGTGTCCAAACCCTGCTGATGATAATATTACTGAATCCTCAAAGACAGCACAGCGCCACAAGGAAGCAGGCTGGAGCCTAATTGGTGCTCGAGGATGCGCTCAGATGTCTCAGGACCCCAGCATCACTGCGAAAGAGTCCATTTGTTTAAAGAGAAGAAAAAGGCATGACACTTACCACATTAAAATGGATTATTTCATCAATAGGTTAATAGAAAACTAGGCTGCGAGTTCTCTTCCTGCTCATATGGTCGTACTCTAACATGCCATTAAAGTGTGAAAAATGAAAAGGGACTGGGAAAGAAAAAAAGAGTCTGTGTGCTGGAGACCATCTTCACTTTCTGAAGGGTGCCAAACCTCGGTTTTGCCTATTTATATGTAAATTTTTTTCAGGAAAAACAAGTTTTCTGCTGGGAAATTGTGCCTCTCTAGGTACTGGTACCTGCTGGGACTTGTTAAACAGGTCTTAAAACTGAATTTAGTTTTTTTTATTGAAGGATGCACCCAATTAAGGTATCTTTAGATTTGATGGCCTTTAATTTTTAGATAGATTTAACTTAGCCTTCCAGATAATGTTGATTTTAATTTCAGCAAGGTGCATTCTAAAGGATGTCACTCAGACATCCAGTCTTCTATTTTCCCTTTGAGTATTTAGCATTAAAGCCTGTGGATGACTCTATTAAAACACTACATAGCTTAACAGTCTAGGGATGTTCAAGCATTTCTCTTCCAGCCTTAGCTCCTTAGCTGAAAATCGAATTTTTTGTTTAAAGATTGAAATGACTTCGCATCACTGTTCCTTTTCTGTGGAAGAAGCCATTTGGTCTAAGTTTTGTGGGCTATTAAAAAAGTTCTCTCATAAATACAGAAAGAAAATTTTCAAGTGGTTGTATCCCAGCACTCACTATGTTGTACAAAGTTCACGTCATCCTAAAGGGTGAGGAGCATCTGTGGTGAGGGGGAGAATGGTCTTGCTCCAGATTTACTGTGGGAATTTCTTCATAACAGTCTCCGAGCTGAACGGGAGCGGAAGACTCTTCCATTTTCAAACACATCTAAGAAATTAATCATAATTAATATAACCAATGCTCTCTTTTTTAGAAGTCTCACACCCAAACTCAAGGCTCTCCGCTGTCTACGGGCAGGAGGGCAGGACAACCTGCTGAGAAAGTCAGCTTAGAAAGAGGCATGGATGCTCTTCCACTTGTCACTGACCCCAGTGATCTCTTCCATGATCCTATAAAACAGATTTTACAAAATAATTGCATGCTGACAGTGTTGCATCATTATTTCTTGAGTAGGTAAGCTGATGTGGTGGCTGGAAAGCCTGTAGAGATACCTTTTTTAGGCAGATACACGGTTCCTTCCTTGGATATGGGGAACTCCACGGGTGAAGAAGAGAGGGCACCTATGTTATTTCAGTCGCTGTTAGATCATGGTGTACTGGGATGTTTCATGCAGTTCCTGTCTGATGAAACTCAGGCTAAACATATTGTTTATTGAACATACTTCTCATGCTGTGAGTTCACTTTGAGGGAAAGCACCTCGATTTTAAAGAACATGAAAATGTGCTTTCTCCTAATGAGCACAGGAATTGAGTACTTTTTAGCAATGTTTTCTGCTGATTGGAAAACGGCAGCTGGGAGCTTGGAGAATCTCGAAGTTTGGGGCAATTCTAATAATGCAAGGGTGTTGTCTTTTATATAAAGAATATGTCTTTTTTTACTTTCCAAATAAACACTTTGATTTTGCGGTGATTTGCCTGGAGGAGGACCACAAACATCATTTGCATCAATGTCTACGTGACACACTTCAAAATAATTAAGTAATGCCTCTAAGCTCAGTGCCTCAAATAATACACGTTGTTGTCAGAGGATTTAAGGCCTTTAAATCATCACCTCAGTTTCTAAAGGTGATGATGTAAAAAGGTATTTTAAAGGTGAACTGCAGGCACCAAGTGATCAATACAGGCTTTTGGAGGAAAAGGAGCTCTTGTCTGGCTGTGTCTTGTTATTAATTAAATTGCATTTTACAGTAGCTGTTTTGTCTAGTTGCGTATCCTCTGTACAAATGCTTCCTGCATTTTTTCGCTTCTACTGGTCTGGTTTTGTCTATTCCGATAGCAGATCCATTTAATCTTGTCAAATCGTGTCATGTTGTAGAGACTTAAAAAATCACTCTCAGTAAGAGGCTTTCCGTATCGTCTGTGGATTGGACAGGCTGTGTAGCCCTGTGTGCATTTTCCGTGTGTAGCTCTTCACGTGTTAACAGGCTTGTGCTTGTATTTTACTTCACATGCTATTTTGATGTTTCTTTTCTCCCCTTTTTCATTTTTTTTCCCCTCCTTTTTCTTTATTTTTATTCTATTCTCTTTTTTTTCTCTTCCCCTTCTGCTCTCTGGACGCAGCCAAACGCAAAGCTTGGAAACTAAACCGTGTTGGTAGCCTGCGAAATATATACAGCAGCAGCAGCACCAACACCGAAGGTAACAAACCCACCCGTTTTAGATGAACACCTCCTCTCTTACCCCTTTTTTTAACCCGCTTTTCCAAGAATTTTCCTCCTCGCGTCTCTCCCTTACCCAGTGCGGGCATGGAAATCAAATTTGCCCAAAGCATGCGTGCTTTCATCTTGTGTTTGCAGAGTCATTACAGTTGGTCTTTTCATCTTTTTGTTTGTGCATTTTATTTTGCCATTCATGTTCCTTTCAACTTACTTAAATTTTGACCTTTCCCTCTAGTCATGGAGTGGTGATGTTTAAATTACTTCAGGAACCCATTTTCTTCTTTTATTTATTTTTATTTATATATATATATATTCTTTTTCTACATGTGGGCACTCAATGTAATATTTCCCAAGTTATTACAGTTTTTAAAAGTGTTAGTATCAGGTGTAATGATCTGTAGCCAAATACAATAGTGTGCCGTGACATTTAAGTAACAGTCTTAATTTGTTTTGTGCAAGCCTTCTCCATAATGCTCTTTGCAGCTCAAATCCAAAGGCGAGACAGTGCCGGGTCATTTGCATGTGCTACTCTTGCTTGTAAATTCTGTATATTCTTGTATTTCTAAAGGTCACCTGGTGCCAAAGTTCACAAATTGACTTACATTGCTTTTTTTCCACCGAAGACAGCCGTCATGGCTTTTGTATAATAGCACATTGAATTTTATATTTCCCCCACCACCACCACCACCACCTTCATTTGAACAACACAATTATAAACTTCCCTCTTTTTTTTTATTATTAGAAATGTCAAAGGTCAGAATTACTTGGAAGCCAGGCAAGGAGAGAGGAAAAAAAAGGAAAAAAACCAAACCTCCGCCACCATCTCCAACAGCATGTAAGAGGGATGGTGGAAGAAATAGGGAATGCAAAATAGGTCACAACTCAGTAATCTCAGTATAAGGGAGAGGGATTATTTTTTTTTCTTCACTTAAGTGCAAACCAAATGGGTCAAGTAATCGCAAGCGCATGCCCTAACACTAATTGACTTATTTTGGAATGATTATAACTGTAATATTTTTCTTAATGTCACTGTTTTCTGGGCTGTTGATTTTAGTGATTGCCAAGCGGTGGCATTAAATCTCTTGTAAATTTTAAATTGCATGCTATTTCTGTAAACAAGTCCCTCTGTTCACATCCTGATCATTAACCTTTGGTGATTTATATCACCGTCCGTTTTTTGCACAATTACTGCCGTATCGCCGTCGGATGCCTTGCTCTTGCTGCCAAACAAAGTGTACGTGGGAAACAAAAGTGTGATTTTGCTGCAGCTTGTTAAGGAAACCTTTTTTAATTATGATTTTGTTTTATTTCTCAGAGTAAATGTGAAATTACTGCCTTCTAGAGCAATAGTTGCAAGACTGTCTATTTTGATCCTTTGGTTATCTTTTCAAGTATGAAAAACTAAATGAGAGGAAGTGATTGTTGGCCATTAATAAGTCTGGGTGTTGTTTTTTTCAATTTAGTAGGAAACTAACTAGATACTTCTAAGGATTCGTAGTTTTGTATGTATTTGCCATTTTTTCATCTCCCAGACAGATTTTTCTTCTAATCAGTGTGTGGGGATGTTTGTTGTTACAG
This sequence comes from Mesitornis unicolor, assembly GCF_000695765.1. Classification (NCBI taxonomy): domain Eukaryota; kingdom Metazoa; phylum Chordata; class Aves; order Mesitornithiformes; family Mesitornithidae; genus Mesitornis; species Mesitornis unicolor. The sequence goes on from NW_010207719.1 coordinate 6,763, forward strand.
GTTTACTACCTGAGAAGCTCACGATTTTTATATCTACGTGTTATTAAATTGCAACAGGGAAACAAGTAGAAAGAATTCCTTTGTCTTTTACAGATAAGAAGTTTATTTTTTAGGGTCTGTCTAGTTTAAGGAATCTTTTGTCTTACTGATGAAACTAAGTGTCAAAGGCACCTTGGATAAGCATATGGGAACGTGTTCCTGATGGCCACGGTTCAAAGAGTTTTGAGACACATCATCAAAACGAAATTTTGAACTTAGGCAAATGTATCTTTTTTTTTGAAGTGTTATCCCCACTGAAAATTGAACATTCAGTGTTCTCTATAGCTTGGCATCTTTGAGCTGGTACCTTAAGCCTTTGCGTGAAAGCTGGAATAGTGAGACATGCAAATGTCGAGTTAATGAGCATTGTAAGTATTAAAAGCCACATGTTTAGATAATTATGCCTTCAAAATAGAGAACAGTGATAGGAAATGACAGTCCAGAATAACAAATCTGCTTTAGTCTTTAGCACATGCTTACTCAATTGCACTCACACCTTTTTCCTAACCAAAAATATTCACATCGTGTACAGCCCCACTTTTGAAAGCTTGGTCTAGAAAGCAGACTCTCTGATAATTTTTCATGCTGGTCCTATTATTTAGGTATTCTGTATGCTTCCAGGTAGCAAAAGCTGTGATTAAGATGGAAAAAAGCTGTAGCTCGGGCGCTGAAACTGTTCTGTAGATGCTTGACAGGAGCCAGGTATGTGGAGGGTCCTCAGCATGGTGGGTATCTTGTGCTTCCACAGGGTCACCTTTTGCTGTCACTGTGCAAAGCTGAGAGTTATCCTTGGATGTGGCTCCTCTCTCTTGGCTGTTTGATAGCAAAAATATGCACTTCTGAGGGATCTGCCCTGGTTGCAGAGGAAGGGCAGGGTCTTCATAGAGGTGGTTGGGTGTAAGCTCACAGCTGACGAACTCCAACATCTGAGGGCAGAGATAAGTGTGGCGTTGTACAGCTGTGTCTTCCGCTGTTCCTTCATCAGTTGTGTCCAATTGCAGTAAATTTTACTTCCTTTCATTTTAGAGTTTGCCTAGGACTTACATTTCAAGCTTGGATTTTTTTCTCTAGGGAGCCACTGACAAATAAAAAAGTCCCACCTGCTTCTTAGTGCAGGCGGGCCAGGCTTTAAGCAATCCTTTGATTCTCTAGGGTGAAAGTCTGTAATATCAATGTGTTATACTTAAAACAGGACCCGCTCAGGTCTTAGGACAAGCTGGAGTTACTTGTATCAGCTGTCATAGCAGTATTGTTCAAATCCAGAATTATTTTTCCTACATCAACAGATTTTTCAGCACAGCATAAGGGAGTATCCTTATGAAATTATATGGCTGTGCTCTGCATGTTATGGTTTAACATGCATAAAGATATTAAATCCTCATTTTTCCACTCGTCATGGTCACATATGCGATGTGTTAAGCAGCGCTGCATCTCAGGTGCCAGGCTGTCATGGAAAACTTTCTTCTGCATATTCATTAGGTCCCAAACTACCTTTTGTTTAACAGTTAGTGATCCGTTGCTGCGGTGGTGCTGTGCCTATGCAGAAAGTTCACTTTTGCAAACTATGGCAGATGGAGGGGGAAGCTCTTCAGAGCACCTGAGATAAGCTCTGCCCAAAAGAGTCAGCTTCGTACACCTCTCAGTTAAGCAAGCTCCTCAGCTTTGAAACTTGTATCATTTAAAAAGTAAACTACAGGCTTGAAACGTATTAGGAAACACCTGATGCAAGTGTAGACTCACGTAGTGTATGAACTAAACTTTAAAATTACTTTATGTGTTTTTTCAAACCGTGCTGTCTTGGCATCTAAATAAAACAGGTACGTATGGCAGGGGGAGCTTAGTCCTTTGAGCTGGAAACCAGCCTTTCTTCACCAGTTGTCACTCGTGGGCAGCAATATAAAACTGCTGAAAAATTCTTCCAGTGGAACACAACCTTTATCAAGAGCTGTGGGCAACCGATGGCAGAGCTCTATTGTCCTGATAGGGTTGATTTTCAAAACTAATTAGATTTAGACGCTGGGTTTGGAAAGGGGAGAGAAGTATTAGCATAGTCATGCCCAGTGGGACATGGCACAAATATTTCCTTAATTGAGGCTGCTAATAAACATACTTATCTTCCGACTTACAGGGATAATTCACACGAAGGGGCAAAAGGTAATGATAGTTAACATTGTATAGTACGTAAATAACATGCGCTTTGTTGTAAACACATTGTATATTGTAAACTTGTAGCTTGCTGGGGCACCTCAGTACTTTTTCATTCTCATCCTTTTGAAAAGATGAAGGGTTATTAAGGAAGGGTGCTTGAGCAGAAGCGATTTTTGAGAGGAGGGAGGAGGGCGTGATAAAAAGACAGTTTAAATAGGTCTCAGTGTTACTTGAGGCAGGCTTGACTAGGTTTCAAGCTGTAACCTCAACTCCTGAAGATGCTTTTTGGGTGTTTGAAATACACCATCGAGAATATTCTGGCTCTGCACTTGACTTCTTGTTTCTGGAAAGTGTTGTCTGTGTGAGTGCCATCATCCAACAAATGTGCACGGTGAGTTACTGTTAATGAGTAGCAGCACCAGGATCCTCTGAGGACAACTACGCTGGGCAAAGATGCACAGTCTGATACCTTGTGAAAGAGGGTGGTTGGCTTGGAAGCCAGAAGATCCAGTTTTGCTTCTGATTCTGGCAAAATATTCATGTATACGTGTGAGAAACTCCTTAAACCTGGCAAGTCTTTGTTTTATACCCATGGAAAAATAGAAATATTTTTTGTTTAAAAGGAAACTTGGAGTGGGGGTAATTTCTGGCTTTAGAGTGCCTGGCAGAAGGGGGCCCTTGTCTTCTGTTGACTTCAAACCGTGCTTGTAGTTACCCACCACTGATGCAAGGTGCCAGTGGCTATTTATGGAATTAAATATTTAATATTTATGTTAAATAATATAAATATTAGTGTCATATATTCTCAGTATATTAAATATTGAGAGCCAAATATGTGGGAAGTGGAAATTGCAAACAAACTGATACACACATACCATTTAGAA
>NW_010207719.1:9870-24891 GCF_000695765.1 Mesitornis unicolor
CATGTGTTTTCCCTATGTTTTAGTAGACTTAATTGAGTTCTCTGGAACAAGTTATAGACTAATTGTATCCTGTAGTTATTTTCAGTGAAGTTTTCTAAATCTGATCTCTGTTACATACAATAAACACCGGCATTGATACGGGGAATGCAGTAAGACTATGCCTAAATGTTTGTTTTCCCTTGCACAATCCTTTGCTTCTAAGAAATTGTATATCTTGTTTTCTGTAACTGGGTGGGCTGTAACAATGTCTGTCTTTTAGCAGAGCAAAATAGCTGTTAACATGGGTTAAATGCAGTAGCTTTACTACGAAAAGATAATGGTGAAAACAGTATGTGCAGCATGAACAGTGGTACTGTGTAGCTGCTGGGAAGTGGTGTGGTGGTTTTCCTGAAATTCACTGATTGCATGGCCATGTCCACTAAAAAAAAAACCAAAAACCAACAACAGAAAACAAACCCTTATGCTTTAGGTTCCATATCATCATAATCCTACAGTTTCAGCTCATTTCCCATCCTAACCACCCCTTCCCAGTTAGGAAAGGAAAGGAAAGGAAAGGAAAGGAAAGGAAAGGAAAGGAAAGGAAAGGAAAGGAAAGGAAAGGAAAGGAAAGGAAAGGAAAGGAAAGGAAAAAGCAAGCAACAACAACATTGTAGACTTCTCCTGTTGATAATAACTTCCAAATGGAAATCAGTTGCAGCTGGTTCTTCGCACTTTAACCCTTTGTCTGCTGGCCTTCCAGGAAATAATTGATGACTGATTGGCCCATTAACCTTTTTTTCTAAAAAAAAAAAAAAGTTTGACAGCCTGGACTTGTGTAATGAGGAGGGATTCCTAGAGAAATCAGGTTGATAGCTGAGTTGCTTGCCCCTAAGGATGCAAAATTAGCCCTGCGGGACCTCGTCTGCATAGAAACTGGACACAATTAGTGTAATATCCGGTGTTATGAATGTAGTTTGGAGTAATTGGGCAGGTTGATTTCGACAGGTTGATGGTGCTAAAATACTATTATAGTGGACCTTTCTATGATTTTTGCTCTGCTAACTGTTAAACATGGAAAACTGTTTAATAAAATTTTGTGATTGGGCTCACAGGGATTTAAATAGCACAACCTATAATTTTTCTGAAGAGTAAAACTGAACAATTTCTTTCTGCTGCCTGGATTTTCCTGTTCGTGCATGCGGTGATTATGGACGTACATGTTTGCTACTCATCTTTTGTAGCTAATATGGAGCAGGCTCTGCTGCTTTGCTTCGCAATTGTGCTTACCAAAAAAAATTCATTGTATTTAAGCAGAAAAGATATTATTGAACACATCTTCAACTGGCACAGTTGCTTTTTCATCTGAGCTTTTTAAGGAGTAAACCTGAACCTTCAGTGGACATAAGAGAGTGCAAACTTGTATGTTCTTAATGTATCGTCAGTGCTGACCAAGCTTGCAGCTAACTTCCTGGCAAAATGAAAATATCCTTCCAACCCAGCCTTCAAACACGCTGCAGCTCTCAAAACCCATGGTGGGGCCGCACCGGGACAGGCTCAGCAGCGTTATACATGGACTTTGTGATCCCGAGCCACAAAGGCTGTGCAAGGTTTTACAGCTTCTGTCGCAGTGTCAGCTGGTCACAGCAGAAAAGGTCACAGGATGAAAAGAGGGAGCCTCTCCTTTGGGAAAGGGAGACTTGACGTACAAAAGAGCAGACACAAGAAATGGCTGGAGGTGTTTCCTGAGTTGCACTCCGGTTGCCTGGATAGCCAGGTTTGTGTCCTCTGCCGTAGGTCTCCTGTAAGCAGGGGAATAACTGTGTGTAGCGTTGCTGGAAAACAAAGCTTGCAGAGGTACCGCTGTGAGGACAGTATAAACAGTACACGGGCTGAATTGCAGGGTTTATTTCTCACAAGCCTTTATTGGGCAAGCCAGCTTCATCTATGTGATCACAATTATTGGCAAATAGGAGGATTCAGTGATGCTGCAGCTTGACTGTTCATATTTCTTTTAAGGTAATCGTAATGCTGGAAAGTCGCCTCATGCTTAAATGCCGGGCTGAACTGTTACAGAATTAGTGCAGAGAGACTCTCTACAGATATATTGTATGTACTTGGTGAGCATTAGTTATATACCATATATTCTTGTTGAGTTATTATGCATTGAGAAGTCAGTCCTGCCAGTGCGCTGGAGAAGCCTCCTCCCTTGTCATCCTCTTCTGGTCTTCGCATCCCTACAGGGCCTCCTCCCTGCTTGAAAAGGAAGTGTGGGGAATTTTTAACTTCAGGTGGCACAATGACTGCTTTCTCTAGGAGGCAGCTCCTTCAGCTTACACCAGACTTTTGGCTTACATAGGAGTGGTATGGCATATGGTCAGGGGAGAGAGATGTGGGGAAGATAGAGCTGCAGGTGAAGGAGAGAAGGGCTGAGGGAGAAGAGCAGGAGGTGTAGAAAATGGAGTGAGGCTGAAAAGGGCCTTTTTCTTGCTGCCTGTTGCAGGATCCTGGCTGTACAGGTGCGCGTATCTCGGTGTAATTTACGTGGAAGGATTTTCTGAACATTTAGTGTCCAGCATTTGGAAATCTTCCTTTAGTAAGGCTTCAGGAGTACATAGTTTTACCACTTAGAAGCCACTGAAAGGCCTAAAAGAGATTAATTTCCTGAATTGGACTCTGTAGGGGGCTGCTTCAGGTAGAATTCAGTTTTTTGTGTCCTCTTCCTTCGCCATCGTTCTGTTTTCTTCAACATATGCATAACTCTGCATATGCCAGTACCCTCCCTGCTGACTCTGTGCTGTAGCACTCCTGTGTAAGTAGGAGACCATAACTGTGGTGTCCTACAGGAGACAGCGCACAGCGCTGAGCATCATTTCCTTTGTTGTTGAATAGTTCCCTTGCATCTTCCTTATAAACTCTTGAAAGCTTTGTTTGATAAATGTGGCTTCTTGCATGATATAACTGTAGCATTTTGGATAATGAGTCTACCTGTTTGCTTCCAATACAGTGTTGCTGAACTGAAATGTAGTTATAGCTGTACAGTTGCATAATTCCTCTTTCTTTTCCCACTTGTCTCACACTCTGGTTTGTTTTGGGGATTTTTGGTAAAACTGCTGCTTCATGCAGCTCACGCACCTGGAAATAACCTTCACCTCTGTGTTTATTCTCACCTCCAGGTGCAAAGTAACCTTCTGCTATTTTTTTGCAGCATCATTAAAGCAGCATGGGCACTGGTCTTGCTAGCATGGAGTTTATCAAAGAAAACCAGTTATCTCACAGGTTGAGAAAGTGACTGCCAGTGAGCAGCAGTACTGTCTTTAAAGCTGGTGCTAGATTTGTCACTTATCTTTGCATGCTTATGGGTGACAAGGTAATGGAGGAGTTTCATGGCCCTGAATATAAAATAAGTCATTAGCAGGCAAGCAAATGTAAATGCTCTTTCTAAAGCCCATTATGGCTTATGTTCACCAGAACTTTGTGCTCTATTATTCTGTTCCTTTCATGCTTCATGCCTGCCCTTCCCAATTCCACTCGCTCTGTTTCAGCTTCCTTGATATTTTTTAATTTGACTTTGATGTCCCATGTGTAGTTGGAGCATGTGTCCGTGTAGTTCAGCTTTGCTGGTATTTTCATACGCTGTGGTCCTCTGGCCTGAATACTTGTCCTTATACTCTGGTAGCCCTGAGGATATTAAATTGACCCTTTCTGCTAGCTTCTCAGATCATTTTCTCATCTCCTGTGTCGAACGTGAATGTTCAATAGGTTGAACTGATTTTAATCTTGTATTATAACCCAGCGTATTTATGCTGTAGAGAAGCAAATATGCACATCCGCTTTTAATATATCTGCATGCAAACAACTGCTTGAAGGAAGAGGGTAAATTGTCACATCTTCTGTATTGTCAGCTCTTCACAGTCCATTCAGCTTTTAAGTTATTTTGTGACACACTTTGGTTTTTACATTATGTAGCTCTTAGCTCCTCAGGTCTAAATCTGAATAATGCTTATTAGCCACTTCATATTCAAGAAAGGTATAGACTCATTTACCTAAATATTTACCCAAAACAGTACTTTATCTACATAACATTTGGAGAGAAAAAGCAGTGGATCTGCAAGTTGTTTCCTGATGCAGGGTAGTGGGATGTATCTAGCCTCAAACCTTAAGTGTCCAGACCTGCATTTTCTTGATACATTGTAGAAATGCACATCAACCAGGATTGTTTCAGCCTAGATACCGATATCCTTAAACTTTAAACTTCTCTTCCTATTGCATGTTTTTTTCAGAACAAGAAGAAAACTTCGAGTTTATCATTGTCTCTCTCACTGGCCAGACTTGGCACTTTGAAGCTACCACATATGAAGAAAGAGATGCGTGGGTACAAGCCATAGAGAGTCAGATCTTGGCCAGTTTACAGTCATGTGAGAGCAGCAAGAACAAGGTATGGTACACAGAGTAATACTGAAAATAAGTCTTGGGTGGATGAACATTAAAAGGAAAGCAAAATCATCTACTTTGCATTTTAAACCTATACTCCTAGAGACATGCAGGTATTAGGCATGCGACAGAGCAGCGTTGGAGCTCCATGCATATCTCAGATATTTCAAGGTAGCTGGTGCTGTAGCCTGTTTTACAGCAATTGAATTAATGGAGCTCCTGGATTATCTTTTTTGCCATCAGTATTTCTCTTAAAATTCTGACTGATGCTCAGGGCTAGGTCATGGATTCTCCCTATTGAGAAGTTGTACAGTGTAGTCACTGCTGTAGGTTGAGGATTGTTTTGGGTTAGAGGACTGCAGAAGGCACTTGAGGAAAAGCTTGTCTTGGAGAAGAGTGGAGGCAGACCCCAAAACCAGCATATTTACTAGTCAAAACTCTAGTTTAATCTACTAAGCTCCTGCATGGCAAAGTTTTAACTAAACATTCTAGTTAACCTAATCATAAATATGTAGTAATGTTCAGGCACAGGACTCTGCTGTGATGAAGTAATACAAACCACAGAATGAAAATTAAGCTATTGCTTTTGTGTCTGTTGCTTTACAAAGCATATGTGCAATTTTTCTTTTCTTTAATTACACTGACTTAATTTTAAAATTATTTTCTGCCTTGACTAATATAAACCAAGCAAATCCAGAACCAGTTAATCAAAGCTTTTTAGGGGGAGAAGAACATGGCCTAAGAGGAACAGACCTTCTACCTTCCAGTGCTTTCGTATGATTGACAAAATATTTCTTGTCAAAACAAGTGTTTAAAATCTGAGACTTCTTCAGACATTTCTCACTTTTGGATGGGCAGGAGAACTTCTGCTTCTTCAGACTCTGCGTTTGCAAACCCTTCACAACTAGAGAGCGAGGTGTTGAATGGTAGTGGAGGGAAAGAAGTGGAGAGTAATTATTCAGACCTATATATCCTTTAATAATACCAATGTAACAGTTGACTTAATGATTTGATATTGCACGGAGACATGTATTTTGAAGTGAATGCCTGCTTTCATTTCCCTGATTTACCAGAGTAGATCAGGCATCAGTGATTATCATCATCATAACATAATTTGCTTCCCATTTTGTTAAAAAAAATACTTATTTCCAATATGTATTTCTGCAATAGAGAAAAATCAATGCTCCTATGTTTTTTTTGCCTTTCATAAATTTATATGTTCTAATGTGTATGCTAAGGGGACACAACAGAGGAAATTTGTACACTAACACCTATATAAAAATACAAGAGGATAACAAGTGGCTGGTAATACTGTGCAATACCTGCAGAGAAGATTGACCTTTGTGTACATTAAATATTCTTTTGAAAGGGAGTATCTATTGATAAGACTATGAGTGTGCAGGCAGCTTGTTTGGTTAAATATTCAACCTGCTGCAATGCTCAGAGAGGTTTTTTCTCTCTGAAGTATTACTGAAGTTTCAAAACATGTCAGAAGAGCTAGCTGGAATAGCAAAGTAACAGTTAGTTGGATAGGTTTAGTAGGTATCTTGTTGATAGATCAGGAGGATGTATCTTCACATGGCCATATTTAATACCTGATCCTCATCCTGCTTAAATCAATTCATTGCAAAGGGTCCATCACTTGCTACAGCTAACAGTTTTCTTCTCAGAGAGCCCACAAGACACTTTAGTTGGATAGAGCTGAACTATTTGTCCATTGTGACAGTCTCTGCAGGTCCAAGTAGAGGTCATTGGCAGGTCATCATGGAGAGAATTTAAATGGGAGCCGTCTGATTAAATCTGACCTTTTGATGATAAAAAGGTTTCAGCTGCTTTTGCAAACCATCCCTTAGTCTTCATTAGCAAAAGCATACACATCAATAAAAGAAATTGATTTCATAAAATAATATTCTTATCTAATTTATCTCAAGAAGCAAACCTACACTCTGACTATTGTTCTGGTGAATAGCGGGGTTCATTTTCAAGCTCGATTTTCCTCTGTGCAGTCTTCCCACTTATTAGAATCCAGCCTGGAGACCACAAAATGCTGGGAGCTCCTGCACAGGGGGGAGAGAGCCCTGGGAGAAAGCCCAAGTTGCCAGAAAACATAGAAGGAAAGAGGAGTCCCTGCTTGGCAGGCGTGGACAGTGTTTGGGGATGCCAAGGGATCACAGTTTCTTGAGAGGCAAACCAAGGACTTGAGGTCCTTTGGTCATATTCATTCAGCCTTGGTCTAAGCTCTGGGTTGTGGTGTTCGTTCAGCTGACAGTTGTCTCAGCTAATTTTGTTGGGTTCTCATTTGTTGTTTGTGCATTTCTTTAAATCTAAACAGTCCCGCCTGACCAGCCAGAACGAGGCCATGGCCCTTCAGTCCATAAGGAACAACAGAGGCAATTCCCACTGTGTGGACTGTGAAGCACAGAGTAAGTACAGCCACATGACTTCAGAAAATTGACGCCTTCTCCTTGGCTGACACATAGATGAACGCCCACCACGGGCTTTGTCCTTTTTTTGGTACTGTGTTCCATATATTGTTTGCACGTTTCCTCTTCATTATGGAGTTTGCTTAATCAGACTTATTTTGTGTTAATTTATACTTAGTATATGCTGTGTTAGATGTATCCTAATTCTTTCCCCTTGTTGTTTCACATGCCATTTCAATTGTCAACATTTCTTTACTTTCCTTTGAAAAAAGGGAAAAAGAAATCCACTGTTTTCCTTCCATTTTGGGTGAAGAGGGCACATGTGCCATGGTAATATCTTCAAAGAGTTAGAGCTTGATTGGTGTTTTTTTGGTTTGATTTTTTTTAGGGTTTCTTGTCAGAAGAAACCAAAGTCATTGTTCATTATATCTGGATACTAGAAAACTGATTTGGGATTTTTTTTTTCCTCCCCTTTGTGTTTCTTTCCCTTTTTTTATATTTTTAAAACACATACTTAGTGTTCAGAAAAGTGTTCTTGAGAATACTTTGAGCTACAGTTCACCTCACTAACCCCGGCTGAGGTCATTATTCTGGTGCTCTTTAGTTCCAGGGGTTTGCAGCAAAGCCACAAAAAGAGGAAGTACTCTTGCTCTGAAGCAATTAGTTGTAGAAGCAGGAGGATTGAGAACTTGTGCATTTTCATTTCTTTAATATTTGAAAGTCAGAACTTTTCTTATTATTTTTACATGTGCTTAAAATGGAAAAATATTCTGTTTTTCTTTGAGTATAGTTTTTTGTTTTAAGACTTGCTGTTTGGGATTTTGACTACTGGTCTAAGCCATTCTAACATTCCAGTTAGCTTCAAAATTTGCTAGCTGTATAGTTAGCAATTTAGCTGATTTAATCATCCACCAAACAAGCCTATTATCCCCCACCCTCATCATCAGAAGCCTTGAAGATAAGGTGCCTAGCACATTAACAGCTATTTAAAATAAAAAATATTTTTCCAGTGCGTACCATCAAAATGTGCTTCACATACAAATTTATTTTAATGTTTTCTTTTGAAAACGGTCAGGTATTTGAATGCTGACCATAGAGGACGGATCAAGAACAAGGGCAGCTGCCCTGTCACCTGTGGTTCAGCACGCAGGGATGTGAGCCCTGGCTGGACTGAGTTTTGAGCACCAGGGCTCGGATGCTCTCAAAATGGCTATTGACCTGCTGGAGGGAGACCCCAGTTAGAAATATTACAGTGACTTTTCACAAACAGGGACAAAAAATAGCAATGTTGATAAATCAAGGGCTTTACATTCTTCTAGATAGTAATCCGGCATGTGATAAACAAGGGGAAATGTTGGTTTGACTGCTATTTTAATATATACAGCCCAAAGTGACTCTTATTTATTGGTGTTCTTTCATATTAACCTGGTAGTCGTTCAGATTTACACCAAAGCTTTGATATAGTTCAAGTAAAAGGCATATAAGATGCTGTGCTGTGTATGAGAAGGACGGGGTCTTCAAGTGACCTAGATGTATATTTAGCTCATTTGAAGTACTCACTGCTGTCTGTGCGCAGGCCGTGATGGCAGAGGTACTGATTTCTGCTCCAGTCTGTCTGTACGGCTGTGGGTGGCATTTTCCTAGACCCTGCTAACTGATCACCCAGGCAGAGGGCGAACATGCAGTCCCTTCACTGCAGACTTCCCACACCCACATGTGTCCTTCTGATGTATCTGTGATCCACTGCAGCTCTACCTAAAGTGCACGCTATCCCTAGCGTGTGCGTTTCTCTCCCCGGTCGTGCACATACCCCATTATTTACGCAGCCAAGCTAGATGTTTAATCAGGAAAATGATTGTGCAAGAAAGCAGCACTTTTTTTTTCTTTCCTTTTTTAATTTTTTTCATTTCAGCCAGGTTGGTTTTCATCCAGATTGCTTCATGGGTCAAGCTGGCCATGCGTGCATGGTGCCAGCAGAAGGGATGTGCCAAGAACATGTTGCTGGGAGAGGGCAGGGTGGGACTGCCCTTTTTGGCAACTCTGAACCTTGGTTATGTAGCTTTGGGGGAGGAAAGGGTGATTTTGGAATCTCAATTGAAACATCCTAATTGTTTGTGTTCGTGGAGATTATTTATACCCTCTTTGACTCTTCTTGCTATTTGGCCTTCCTAGTTTTAAGACCACGGTCTTTCCTTCTGAAAAATCTGAGATATTTCCAAAGCAGTGTGTCCTAAAACATAAACACGCCCATGAGGTGAACCTCAGCCTGCTGCTTTTTCTGCCAGGCTTCACTTCATTTGCTTCTCTCCCTTTCTGCCTTTCCTGGGCAAGTCCTTGCCCCCGGAGCATTTAGCATCACAAACACCAGCGCTCTTGTGGAAAGCTTACGTAGTTTGCATCTTCACAAAGCCAGATGTTTGAGAGCAAAGGAATATGAGATGTTGCTGTCCCTCAGCTATATTCAAGAGCCATCAATCTTCCACTTCAGAAGTCTCATTCTTCCTCTTTCTAGAGCTCTTTGCCTTTTTAGCACTTCATCACTGCACTTTGTTTCACCAGGGAATTTCTGCCTTGTTGTATGTTAATCAGCAGCAGTAGTACCAGCAGCATCTGGGTGCCCTCAGCCTTCTGGCCCCTTACCAGTCTCACGCTGAAGTTTCTCAATGTCCTTTATTTTACCATTCCTATTCCAAAGCAATAGATGAGGCAAAGTGGTCTTTATGTGCTAGAGGTTTTACCCAAGAAGTTCTGGTTTCATGGTTCAGAAGGAAACTGCTGTTGCCTTTTCCTTGAGTGTGAGAGTCCCAGTGCTGACTTCTGTCTGGAGAAGGCACTGAGGGTGATCAAATTGCTTAGGCAAACCCAGCTAAATTTCTGCTGCCGAAGGATTTTAGTTCTTCCAGTCTTACTGCTTAAAGAGCAGATCAGAGTATAAATATGAGTCACTCTCTCAAGATAACTGGAGAGCATGGAATATCAGGCCTTTTCTGTTGTAGAAGAAAGCAGAGGGCTTCAAGAGAGACTCATCACTCGTTTTGCAGTCCAGCAGAGTCTGTATTTTCTATTTGAAAGCCAAACACTGAAGTAATAATCTGTGTGGCCCTGGGAAGCCTGTCAGGCTCATCACAAGATTCAGTTTTATATTCAGAATAGAAAAAAAAGAACATAAACAGAATACGTAAACTTTTCTCTCTGTTGCTGCAACTCTTTGCGAGATGCCTGCACCCCCTGCTGCTTCTTTCCCTGGCTCTTCTACTCCTCTTCTGCTCTGCCCAGCACTATCTTGCACATGCTGAACTCATCAGAATTTAGCATAGCAAAGCCTTTCATTAGCAACCTCATGTCCAAAGGGATGAAGGAAACGGTGGGGAGGGGTTATTCTCCTAAAAGAGCTGTTCCAAGAGCTTTCACCTTCAGATGATCAATCTGACTGAGGTTTAAGTCAAAGTGGGCAGGAGGTTTTTAGAGAAGGAGAGAACGAAAAACCTTTAAGAATATGAGCAGCTGAAAATTGTAATCCGGGAATATTCAGTCATGTAAAAAAGCTCAGATTTTGTTTGACAAATTGTAAATAAAACAAAGGGAAATTAGCTTTAAAGCACCTCTAGCTACATTGAATGGGCTTTTTCTTCCTTTGCCATCAAATCTGAATGTACGCGTACTGAAGAAAAGCCTGCCACATGGTTGTAGGTATTCTAAGCATCCTCCAATTCAGAACTAGTGTTAGCAACAGCAGGAAAAGTGAGCTGATTTTCCATCATCTGATTAAAAAAAAATGTGAAAACCAGCTTGAATAGTTACATTTTACTAACCGCACGTGGTTCTTTTCAGGATAAATCAGTGGTAACAGATTTCAAGCATGAGATTTTAAAAGTGCTCAACTGCATATGGGAAGAGGAAAATGCAGATAGGAGCAGTGAATTGCAAACAGGGACATCCCAGAGATGGAGATTTGGAGATCTGAAATGCTGTATATTCCTAGTCTAAGACTTGGTATGGACAGTAACTTTTTAGGCAAAGATCTGTTTCTCTGCTCAAATGAAATAAGATGGGAGATTTTTCTTGTTGGGGAAATTTTTAGATTTGTAAGGACTGACTGAAAAATGTCAGTCAGTGCCTTCAATAAAGTGCAGGACTTTGCAGTTAAAATTATCTGCTTTCTTTTCATATTTTGTGTCCAAACATGGCATGGCAAAGAACTAGGAATAGTTTTCTTTTCACGTATTTTAGTTGCCAAAAATTCCTTTCTGATTTCGGGTTACATAAAGTAGAAATGAGGTTTTGGCTGAAATTTCCGTAAATGGAAGGAGACACTGGAAATTCATTTTCTATCAGCTCTAGATTTTATTTAGATTTGAATAAAAATTGTCTGCCCTCTCAATTAATCACCGTTTTCCTGCTTGGCATTTGTGATAGCCTGCTAATTCTTCAAGAGGCCCAGGATAAGGTGAGAAGAAAAGATTTGACAGCAGGAGGGAGGAAAAAAAGCCACCAAAAATTCCTCCCATACATCTTTCATTGCATTTGTTAAAATGAATGTTTGTTGGAGAGAAGGAGATTCATACAAATCTACATTTAAATAACACAGGACAGTCACAAAAAAGTGAACCATCTTGGGAAATGACTTTGAATTTCCCAGCTTTTGTCAGGTTTGTCACAGCCTTACTATTTGCGGGGTTATTATGTGTGTGTGTGTGTGAGTGAGTGGAATCCTTCTGGCTTGTACACTAAAACTGGAACTGTTCAGAGTATCATATTTTCATCTTAGTACTTATCTCCCTGATCTTAGAGATGAAAGCACACCCCATAGTGTGTTAGATGTAAAAGCCATATGTAGGTGATGATATAGATGGTTATTAAGGGAGCTGATATAGTTAGCAACAGAGACATTGTATCTAGTAGCTCTTTTTTTTTCCTCCTTTTTCCCTTGTAATTGTCTACAAGTGGCTCTAGATTCCCAAGAAGGGACTTTCTCCGCTACTTCATCATCAGCTGCCTGCCACTGCATTTATATTTTCTTTGTTTCTTCTTTTCTCTCTAATTCGTATTTTCTTTTGAGACTCCCCTCCACAATTTTTTTCACTCCTTGAGGGTTTCTCGGAAGGGTTAGTATCTCCACAAGGCAAAATTGACCCTACTGGAAGACCTCTTAACTATGCTTTTGGACAGGACACCTGCTCTTTTATCCACAAACATTAACTAGAAAGTTTTGTCAGGTGTTTCACTGTACTAATTCCTTGTGTCCCTTTTCCCATAGACCCCGACTGGGCCAGCTTGAATCTGGGAGCTCTCATATGTATCGAATGCTCAGGTATACACCGAAACCTTGGCACGCACCTCTCCCGGGTCCGCTCTCTCGACTTGGATGACTGGCCTATAGAGCTCATCAAGGTGATGTCTTCTATTGGGAATGAGCTGGCAAACAGTGTGTGGGAGGAGAGCAGCCAAGGCCACATGAAACCTTCATCAGACTCCACAAGGTAAGCTTTCCTACGCCATCTCACCATGGCACGCAGCGGGCAGGGAGTATGTGGCACTGCACATGGCCAAGGCTGTAAGCTTTGAGCCCATAAATCCTCATTTTGGCATTGCAGTCAGAGGTGGTAGTGCATTACCACATTTTCATTTTATTTTTTGTTAATTCTCTCTTGGACTACACCTTGTAAAAATCTTTAGGCATGTATATCTTCACTGCATGCCCAGGAAGGACATGTGTCAAGGATGGTGGGTTCTCAAAAGTTGAGTGACCCCATTACTTTTGACTCTTGTGAAGGTTTCCTCAGCAGCTCTGCAGTTTTTTTGTTCAATTGACTTACGGACAAAACAGCGGGAGATTGAAACCTTGTTGTTTCTCAGTCTAAATTATACTGCAATGGTTTTATTGTTTTGGTCAGGCACAAAGTTCCTGGCTCTTGGACTATCCTGTTTGTGATTAATAATCTGCCTTGAGTTGTTCAGGCTTACCCAGGAATTTGTATCTGGCTATCAGGTCTTTGGGTTCTCATCATAGATGTTGAAAGTCTTGCTTAGTGTAGACTTACTTACTTTTTTTTAATGTGATATATGTGAAATTATAAGTTGGTGTGAGTATGTGCTTCCTATGGGAACAGTATTTTACCTGCCTGTCCTAACTCAACACTCTTCTTTCTGTGATACATTGTCCTACCAAAGATAAGGCTTTTTTTTGCTTAATTTATCTGATCAGTGTAAAAGAAAGATGTTTTGCAAATACTTTCCTGATTTTAGTAGGTTTGAGATGTAGGTGCTACTAGCTATAGCTAAGATATTGGCGTGGGGGAGGCAGAGTGACCTCTGACAGGCTACTTTACAGCAGGGAGGGTGAGGCAGTAGAAAGACCTTCTGGACTGCCTTGCACAGCTGGGCCAACCCTTGCAGTTGTCTTCAGAAGCATGTTATAATTGTCTTAGGGCAAGCTGCAGGGGGCCGCCTGCATCCAAGCACTGGTCGGTCCCCAGGTAACAAATGACATGATGGAGGTTTAGCTCCCAGTGTTTGCCTCCTGCACATGAGAGAAATCAGAGGGAATTACATTCTGATTTTGTTTATCTGTATCTCTGGATCCTGCTTTTTCCAGTACCACATCAAGGGAAATTATAACCTGGGAGAATATACCTGGCCCACCTCCTGCGGTGTAGGAGTAGGTTTGTACTGTTGTCTGTAATAAAGTCAACTGTTTCTTATTGCATTATTTCATTAGCACTGAAAAATGAATTTGTGGTGCCACCTTTGGTTCATCTTCGAGAATGAAGCCAGTACATTAATCAGGCTGCTTAGATGAATGACTATGCATATAAAAGTGTTCAGGGAGACCTACACAGAGATTTTTGTTCATAGATAAACTGTGTGTCTGCTGTGTACGTGTATATTATTAGACAACTAGTGTAATGTTTTCATCAGGTAGATTGAAATCAACTTACTGCTGGCTTTCAGTCCTTAGTATTACTTCAATCCAGAGATCTTCTACTCTTGCACCTAACAAAAATATGTTGAGGTGAGCTTGAAAGATACTGTAATTCTGAATACTTCTCAAAGAAAAAGGCATACACTCAATTGTATTTTTATTTTTTTAAAATATATTATTTTATTATTCCCACAATAAAGATAGTATCATGAAAAATCTAACATACACGTGACTGTGATGAAAAGAGAGCTGTCCATTTGAATTAAATTATTCAGGTTTTTAGGTTTGGAAGTGAGTTTTACCTATAGGAAATCAGCTCAGAGTTTATTTTAATTCTTCTTTGTTTCTGTGCATCTTCGTGTTTATATTCAGCTATTTATGTTTGTCAGTGACATAATTGCACTTCCTTGTCTGCCTTATAATATTTTTTGACAAAAAGATTCATTTTATAAATATGTATTTCCAGCCATGTGTCCAAGTGCACACTTATGTGATGGAAGAGCTGCTAGAAAAAGTAGACTTAAGATTATGTGAAAATTTTCTCACAAAGCAATGATAGTCTTGCTTTGCTACTCTCATTTCTTTTCTGCTGTTTGCAGCAGGGACTGAAGTGATATTTTTCACATAAATATCTGAAAGGTCTGCTTTTTCAAAGTGTGTGCCGCCTTTTGTACTTTCCTTTGAGTCTCTACTAGCATCATCGTCCTTCTATTTAAGATGTGGCAAGAAAATAAGTTCAAGTTCTTTAGTGTCTGTTCCATTTTCTCACCGCTCTTTGCAGTTTTGTGTGAAGAGTCCTGTCATAAGCAGGTGCAACGGACCTGAAGTGGGCTTAAGCAACCCCCTCTTTTTCTTGTTGTTGAGGGACTGAAGGGGGAACAGGCAACTCAAGTTGAGGATCTGGAGGAAGAGGCAAGAAAGTAAGCAAGTAGAAACATGATTGGGGAGATGAGATTTGGAGTTGTGGTAGAGGAGGGATGGAGGAAGTCCAAGGATATTTTGAGATCAAGGAAGAAAGAAACATTCAGCAAAACTTCTTCTGAACGGAAAGAGAGCAGGGGGGCTGTTCCTGCCCATGCTGATGGGCTTTGGCATCAGCTGGAGTCTGAGAGCTGCGATATGCTGAGATTCACACACTCAATGTGCTCAGGCTTTAATGAGTTCTCTTCTTACCAAAACTCCATCAGATGGGAGAAGAAAGTCATCAGTCATCATCGTGGCTAGGCTTTGCGAGAGAAGATAAGGGAAGGACACTACCCACGCTTG
>NW_010207720.1:0-7901 GCF_000695765.1 Mesitornis unicolor
TCAATCTTTTAATTATTCCTTTCTTAATTATTAAAACTTAAATATATTTGATAACTGAAAGTTGAATTTTAAAAAGAGCAATGTACGTAAGTTAACAACCTTTAAAACAGGAGCCAACAGTCCACTGGAAGAACCATATTTCAAAACAATTATTATTGCTTTCTTTTCACACTTGTATTTTGCAGGAAACGGCACATTGGAGACCTATCCTATGAATCATAGAATCAGAGAACCATTATGGTTGGAAAGACCTTCAAGATCATCAAATCCAACCATTAACTAACTGTAAGGATTGGTCCAGCTCATAGTTTAAACGGTTTTCGGTAATGTCTGGTGAACCAGGCAAATCCTGGAGGGTTGCAGGAGCAACTCAGCCTTGGATTGCCTTGAGGCCCTGTCTCTGAAGAGATGACCCATGGGAAGCTGTGTAGATAACTCAGCCCTGAGCTGTCTAGGAAGCACAAAACCCCGGGGAAGTGTTCCATCATTTAAAGAACAAAAACCAGAGTTGAGCCTTGAAATCCCCAACAGATAACATGCCCTGGGTCCCAACCAAACCACCATTCTCTTGCTTAAAAGTAAGACAAAAGTAAACTGGAGGGTTCCATTTGGTTTTAAGGGACCCAGACAATACAGAGATATGCAAGAGACAGAGTAAGAGACAGAAGGGAACAACACCCATGAATAAAGATAAGAGAAAACACTGCTAAAGACAAATGCCCCAGGTGGTATAATCCACTCAGATGCATTCCTGCTCACTGGCACGTACATCAGGGAATAAAAACTCTAAAATTCATGCTGGAAATGGGGAGTTACTTCTTCAGCCATGGAGTGATGAGAACCTTCCTACTTAGTTGAGATGCCTGCCAAGGTAACTTCTGAGGGAGCCCTTACCTGAAGGGGTAAGTGAATATTTGTCAGGCTTTAATTTTGTAGTTGCAGGTGTTTGACTGACACACTTGTTTGTGAGTTGTGACAGTGTGTTCCATGAATCACCTGTGAGTTGTAATAGTGTATTTAGTGAGTAGCCTGGGAGTTATTATGAATTGCTTATGGACAGTGAGTTTTGTGAATGGTCTACAGGCTGTCGTGAATTGCCTGTGGGCTGTAATAGTGCATTTTGTGACTGTTTTAGTTGCAACAGTGCATTTTCAAAATCTCTTGTGGTTGTAATAGTGTAGTCTTGCTTTTAAAACTGCAATAGGGCATTTCTCCATTGTACTCATAGACCTGCAGTAGTGACATATTGGATCTGCAGGTGTTACTCTACCCTGCCCTCTTCTAAATCAGTCTCTGCTGTTTGATCTCTTGCTGTTCATGCCTCCGTCAATCCTTGCAACTGGTGGAATGGAGCCAAATGCTACTTGTGCTCCCAGTCCCCTAACCCACCATCTCAGGCTGACATCCCTGGCATGAAAACTGGCATGGTAATGGTGAAGTACTACATACAAGCATCAAATCCTAAAGTCATAAGACAGTTATCTGAGCATTAAATAAGAAAAATAAGAACTGAGCCTGTATCTGCCATAACAGCAATCAAGGCAGCAGCAGAGTCCTGGGAACAGGGACAGTACAGCTCTTATCACATGAGGAGGACAGTTTCCAAGAGGCTGAATGTAGAGTGTAGTTATCTCTCTGTGATTTTTAGCTTAACTTTCAACTTTTTCCCATGCTGATTTGAAAAGGCGTCTCATGATCTAACAGGTCCATAGCAGACTTCAGAGGCTTCTGGGATAGTCCATAGCATCTGCAGATGCTCCTGTGAAAGTAAGTGAAACAGTTTAGTCTGACTAAAGAGGCCCATTAATTTAGAGAGGGAGATATAAAGTGACTGAGGTGGCTTCTTTTTCAAGTTCCTAAATGACTGTGGAGCTACAGTGCTTTCCATGAGTTGTCCTTTAAATACACTCCACAAAGAAGTCTTAGAATAATTTAACCCCCTTGACAGATGTCCTTTGCCAGCTAATTCTTTTGTCTTTCTTACAGGTTCTCAGCTAATGATATTTTCTCATGCTTGAGAAATTGTGCCGAAAAGAGACCAGGAATTTCACAACTTCAAGGCTGGATTTGCCGAGTGCACATTGTGCATTGCTTCATGTTGTGTACTCACAACCAAAATCCAATGATGCTCTAAACGTTGAACTTGTACTTGCATGTTAACCCTAACAAGAATCTGCAAGTTCAGTAAAGAGTGTGAAGACCATGCAACTGGCTCAGGGCCACGTGGTTTCATGTTTGTGAGTTTTACTTGCTTGCTAACTTTGTTTAAACGGCAACTGTGCTTGCTTGTTTATTAAATTTCTTTCTTATCAGAAGGCTCTTAAATTATTTATTGCCTTTTTAGTCACCCCAGAGTCACCACTTCTATACAAACATAGGCATACTAGTCTTTTCTCTCATTCCAAGAACATCTGTTAAAGGGAAGGTAATAAAAAGCCTTGAATAAGTTAGCATATCTAATATGGACATCTCATAGGAAAAGTAAAAATAAAAAAAGAACCAACTATGTTTATTTAGTCCTTGCTGTATCTCGTAACACATTACAATAGTATTGACTGTATTTCACAAAGTGTCTTCAGTAAATGAAGACTAGCATCCTTCACACAGCCAAACGTGTAAATAAGCACAGGAAAACAAAGGCATCTCTCAGGGTACTGAATGATGACTTTGATGTGTTTCAAATTTTGAAAGAAGTGTTTGTCCAGAGAAAGATGAAGGCTGGACAGACGTAATGCAGCTGTGAATTTCCAGGGAGGCTTGATGCATTGCAGTTGTAGGCTGGAGAGGAGAACAAGGTAGTGACACAGAGATCAAGATTAAAGGTCTTAGAGCTGTTTAGTTTGGCTGGGATTCATTGCCAACATGAATGCATACTGCTATTCATTTTAACAGTTCTAGCTATGCTTTGTTTATGGCTGCAACATTTCACTAACATTATGTCCTCGCTTCCCTTCAGCTCTCCTTCCATTCCTCTTCTTTTACCTACTTTATTTCTCTTTAACAGCTCACAGGGTATTTTCTCCATTTATCCTCATTTCCCTGGCATTACCTTTGCCATTTTCTGTCACATCAGAATCTCTAAGTCAATAAAGTGATTTCATGTATGAGGTCAAATTATAGCAGCCAGTATAAAAAGTGTTCAAGCCAGGGGTTAGTGAATGAAGTCCTTTCACAGCTCATAAATAAAATATTACTACAGTTTTTGTCACAGTTTAGTGTGATACACTTTAAAAGTCACTTGGGAAAGGAATTTAGTACAGGTAGCAATATTCTTCTGGTGCTTCCTCACTCTGGAGTTGAAAGTTCAGCACTGGAGTCAATCTCCACAATATTATTTGTTGGAAGCATCTTTAAAATCAATACAATTTCATCTATAATTGTAAAAAGTGAATTGGGCCACCAAGAAGCCAACCTGAGTATAGAACAATGCTCACATCTTCAAGTTTTATACCTGAAAGATGAATAGATTGACGGTAGTTATGGCAACAACTAATTTTGGTGACTAGTCACAGATATCAAACATCAAATGAACAGAAAATCATCAGACGGGCAGTGAAAGCCAATAATAAACAAAACTCATGGATCGGAATCCATTCACACAATCTTTGATTTGAACAGTTGTGTACAACATTATTATAAATAAATTTTATCCATGGAAAGTTTAGCAACAAAATAATAGTCATACATTATCATATCAGATATTACTTTTCTCTAGGCAAATCAATTTTGGAAAATTATTATATTTTTTGGTCTTCAAATGTCCCAGTAACAGGAACTTGCTTTATGTAGGTCTAAATAACTTCTTGAACAAGTTTATAACATATGCCTAGGTGGTGCCATTAGTGAAAATAAAGAGTAGGTTTATTGTGTCAAAACTGAATAAAGTAAATAAATTATAGTTATATCAACATGTGTAGCTGTTTATATGTGCAGAAAGATTTTTAAAGACTTGAAAAGTGAGAAAATTATTTAAGATATCATTCATCATTATTTTTGTTTTTCACCTGCTTTTAATGACATAGTTCCCTACATAAATCACTAGCTTTGTATATAATTGGAAAATTATACTTAATTTCCATTATGGTATTCTTAGTTTCTGAGGGTACAACAAAAATTATAGTAACGATATGGTAATGCCTTGTTAGCGTTAATTCTATGTACATAGTAGTAACAGTATCACACCTGAGTACCAACAGACATATAGCTTAAGCATTTTGATCACCATAGTAATTAAACAGTGGTAATAACAGAGAAGATGTGCCTCTTTTCTTTCTGGCACTATGCTACTGCTCTCAGTGCACATGGCACAACTCTTTAGCATTTTAGTCTTCAATTTCTCATCCCAGAACTTTTCAGTTATCTGGCTTACCATGTTATAAAACTCCATGTGTCCTTACAGTAAAGCATATTGCAAAGGTGAATTATTACTAATATTAACAAAATTAATTTGTAAATATGCTGGTAACATTCAGTAAGAGTATTATGTAGGGTACAGCTTTGCATGGTGTGTTTTAGCACAGCTTTGATCACGACTTCCATCTGTTTAAGCTCCTTAAACACTAAGAATTAGTCAGTATGACTGTAGAGTTTTAAGTAACTGGTTTAGATTTTACTATTGTCAAATTACTTATGATATTTTACTTTTTTTCCCCTGAATTCATCAATGTGTGATCTGTTGACTTTATTGTTCAAGTTGAGCAGAGAAAGCCTAATCTTATTTCTGATTCCCATCTAAATGTTAGCAGATTTTGTTTCTCCTTCAGGACAGAAGTCAGACCAGGGAAGGGCCAGAGTTTGCATAGAGACATGTATACCACCCACCCTCACTGATCGTTTCAGAACTGTTAGTTTCTGGTGAAATTAGAGAAGTTTACCTGTAATATGCAACAGAGCCAAGATTTCAATAACAGAAGGTCCTGCCTCAGAGTGCTGAGTGCTTTATTGACGCAATTTTTACAGATCTGCAGCTGACTCAGATTTCAGAGAGCCTTTCACAGCTCTAATAAGGAAGAAAATTTCCATGAACCGCTTCTGAATTACCATTATTGTGAACTTTTGCACTTAGTAACTACAATCATTGTAATACAGTGTCATCATCTGCTGCAGTTAATTATTCAAACTGAATTTGCACAGCTGTACTAGTTTATATAGCTTGGCGCTACGCAGGTCCATAGAGAACCGTTGTAGGTGGAAAATATATTTGCGCTAAAGAGGTTCTTTTTAATGGGAATTGAAGAGTCTCTCACCTCATGGTAGAATAATACTCATTCAGTTAAGGAAAGATATCAGAATTCAATGCTATTTTTTTGCCATACACGACCTGTCAGTATGTACTGCATGGGTTTTACTGTAGTTTTCTTTTCATAAACTCATAGAATCATCAAGCTTGGAAAAGACCTCTAAGTCCAACACACCACCATGCCCACTAAACCGTGTCCTGAAGTGCCATATCTACATGCTTTTTGAAAACCTCCAGGGATGGTGACTCTCTAAGTTCCCTGGGCGGCCTGTTCCAGCATCTGACCACTCTTTCAGTGAATAAATTTTTCCTAATATCCAACCTGAATCTTCCATGGTGCAACTTGAGGCCATTTCCTCTGATCCTATCACTTGTTACTTGGGAGAAGAGACTGACCCTCACCTCTCTACAACCTCATTTCAGAGAGTTGTAGAGGGCAATAAGGTCTCCCCTCAGCCTCCTGCAGACTAAACAACCCCAGCTCCCTCAGCTGCAGACCCTTCATCAGATTTCTTGTTCTTCTCTGGGTATTCTCCAGCCCCTCAATGTCCTTCTTGGAGTGAGGGGCCCAAAATTGAACACAAGATTTGAGGTAGGCCTCACCAGGGCTAAGTAAAGGTAAGGGGATTGCTGCCCTGCTCCCACTGGCCACACAGTTCCTGATGCAGGCCAGCATGCCATTTGCTTTCTTGGCTCTCTGGGCACATTGCTGGTCCATGTTCAGTTGCTGTCAACCACCACCTCCAGATCCTTTTCTGCCTGGCAGCTTCCCAGCCACTCTGTCTCAAGCCTGTAGTGCTGTATAGGGTTTTAGGAGGATGCTGTTTTGCAGAACTGTCACCCATAAGACTCAGAGTGCAGCCTAGGAGAGACAAGGACAAAGTTTTTTCAGTTAAAGAATCTGCATAAAATATTAATTTCCCAAAGGTGAATATTAAATTAGCCCAGCCATGATGACCTTTGGACAGTGCAGGAAAACTTTTTTCCTAATATGCACCATAAACAGAACAGTGTTCATAATATGAAGGAATTCCTACTAGTAAAGCTTTCTTTAACTTGAGAGAAAGATAAGGTAATATTTTCCATCAGGTCCTCTAAGGACTTCACCACTGTTAACGTGATTTACATAGATTTTACTTGGACATGGTGGTAAGAAACCTTTACTAAATAGATAGAGGAGAAAGAAACACAGAGGAGGAGGACAGATGGGAGATTGCCAACTGGAACTGAGCACAAAAAAAACCACCAAGATGAGAACACTCAAGAAGTATTTATTTCAGTTAAATCTTAGGCCTCCATGAAGACAAAAGCTCTTATAAATAACAAATAGTTGAAGGAATCGCCTTTCAAACTTAATCCTGAGTCCAGCTTTATTCTGAGTAGCAAAGACATGTGATTGAGTGGGTTGATACCTTCATGCAGTTCACATTAATTGAAGGATAAGATAACTTAGATTATTTTGTTA
The DNA here is from genome assembly GCF_000695765.1 of Mesitornis unicolor. Lineage (NCBI taxonomy): Eukaryota > Metazoa > Chordata > Aves > Mesitornithiformes > Mesitornithidae > Mesitornis > Mesitornis unicolor. Next base: position 6,705 of record NW_010207720.1, read on the forward strand.
GAGAGGTCAATTTAAGCAGATTTTTATTCTTTTATTACATTTTTATTTGATTCAATCTATTATACCTTTTCTTTATTATGTGAAAGTTTGTTTTCCCATTTCATAAATTTCAAACAGGTGAAATCCTGCTGATCGAGAGGTCTTTATATCATTAATTGTTCCCGCCAAATAAAACAAAAAAGTTTTTAAGGTATATTTTCATTTCATTGTTCAACACTGGAATAGATGTTACAGACTGACTCTTGTAATAAGTGGTTGGTGCCCTTTGCTGATGAACAGCTGATTGTTGGGGACATTAAATTCTTGTAAACATTTTTCAGCTGCCTGTCGCATAACCAAAATGCTTTACCCAGCTGATTAATTGAGCCATTACTGCTGCTAAATGCTGCTGTCATTTTATCTTTTCTGAATGAGATGTCCTTTCTGTTCTCATGTTTGCAATGTTTTTGCTATGTGCTAACTTTTTGAAGGGAGTTTGATCCATGATTTGAAATACTTGACATTTCCTGAGTAATTGGATGATTTTTGAGACTCAAGCTGTGCAGAGCTTACAGTTTTATAAAAACTTGATGTTTTCCATGGATTATACTACAGGCTAAAGTGTTGACATGTTTTCAGGAGCAATCAAGGCAAGTGAAGTTGGTAAGAAAGTATGTCTGTGGGAAGGTGGATAGGGAGGAAGAAAAAGCAGCAAAACCATGTTCCTGCAGTGTTGCTCTTAGTTTGTTTGAGACTGTAGACAGGTTTAAAGTGCAAACACTTCCTAAATTCTGTTCAATACAGGCTTTCTCTGCACCTAAAATTTTGTAAAGGAAAAACAGAATAGCTATGTGCTTCATGTCACCCTTCACTGTAGTTTCACTGTCATGAAACAGGGGCAGGGGAAGTTTTTGAGAGTTTTGTTGAAGGTCGTTTTGGTTTCTTTTGAAAGCTTTTATGGCTACTTTTCTTTCAAAACTGTTACTGGTGCTTGATGTGTTTTGCAGCTGAACAAGTCAAAAATAAGTTTCCCTCTCCACTCAGCTGTAGTCATTCCTTCCAGGTCAGAAAAGCTCCTTGAAGAGCTTTTTTCTCTTTGCCAAAGACAACTGGAAATCAACACAACCATGTCATGTGTAATGTGCAGATACTCTCCTCTTCAGGTTTAAAGGGAAGTAAGTAAGATTTTGTTTACTGACAGCAGTGGCTGGCAGGCTA
>NW_010207720.1:7927-14839 GCF_000695765.1 Mesitornis unicolor
CTTTCTGCCGCCCCTCCACCAAACTTCTGCTGAACTGAACAAAAGCCATGCCAGTGTATTGCCTCTTTTAAGTCTGCAAATTTGATGCCAGATAGACACTGCAAGCTTCAGTGTGAACTGTGCTGGCTTCCCCCAGCTGCCGGCCAGTGTGTAACATTATGATCTTACACTTCCAAGCACTTGCAAAAATGTCTGATGTCATCTTTTTTTTTTAGTTCTTCAGAGAAATTAAATTCTATAACATTTATACAAAGGTAAAATGTGCAGGATTTCCAATAGATTATTTATTTTCTCGGTTATGTTACTTGTCTTCCCAGTGGATATGCTGAATCCAATGATACATCTTTTTAGAGGTAACTTAAGAACCAGGGTTTGTCTTGCAGGAAAGCTGGAGGTTACAATATTATTGCAGTACTTTCACTCATCTGTTCAACAATTAATTATTGATGCCAAATATGTCAACATAAATGAAGAAAAAGGGGAATTCAGTTAGTCAAATAGGACATCTCTACTACATTCATATCAAGGCATATGGCAATTTTCTCTTTACCCACATAGTCACGTCTGTTCAGATCAGCGTCAAAATTTAGCGTCCATATACATTTTCAAGAAGTCAGTTTATGCAAGGTAACCAGGTATTAATTTAGTATTTTGACAGAATTACCATAATTTTTGGAAATGTTGTTATATTAAGTTTGTAAGATAATCATCCTGAGAGGAGTACCAGAGGAGCGCTTCATAAGGTAACAAAGTGATGTGAAATAAGCACAGAAAATTGTCTCATGTCGTCTCAGGAGCCAGTTAATGTACCGTCATTTACAACACCGCAAAAAATTAACCTGCTTAATACCTCAATGCCTCATTTTAATTAGCTTAATAATTTGATGGGGTTATACAATTTTCAATTAATTCAGATGCCATTTAGACTGGAGGGTGGGAAAAATAAGCTTTTCTTTTTCATTAGGAATTTATGAACTGACTATAAACACAACACTTAAAGTAAGCACTTATGGAAATGCTTTTCCAATGGAGTTTGGTCCAACAAGGGTCAGAATTGATGACTGTTTCACCAACACCTTGGATAGAAGGCCAGTTCTTTGTCTGCGCCTTAAAAAAAGCCTTCTGGTCAAAAGCCATAGGATAGTCTGAGAGATGGAAGATTTTCACACTGTTTATCAGGAATGCTGAAAACTGGGAGTAGTGAAGTGTTGAGGAACTGATGACTACCTTTGCTCCTCACCAGCTCATCGGAGCAGCAGTGTGCATGGGTCCCACCATATATAGCAGCAAGCATAATGAAGACTGGCAGGAAGATACAGTGGAAATGATGCTGAAACAGAAAAGTACATTATAAGAGAAATAATAATTGAAATGGGCAGTAGGCATGACACAAAATCCTGACATATCTCAGTGTCTACTGGAGGAAAGGAAAGTTATTGTAAGGTTATGCTCTGAGAGCAGGGACAGTGAAGAGGCTATTGTCAATTGGTTCATATAAATTTTTTCCTTGTAGCAAGAAGCTAAATTATAAATATTGCTGGGGTTATAAAGCTGCTGAAAGAAACAAAATCAAAATGATGCAGTTCTGTGCTTTTCACAATGAGTACCCAAAGTATTCAAAACAAGGAAAACAAAAATGGCACAAACAAAATGTGTGAGCAGAGATTAAGGACTTTCAATCTGTTTAGTCTAGAAACAGAGCACACCCATGTGAGATGCATAATCACAGGCTATAAATTCTTACAAGTTAATAATGAGAAATGGAATTACTTTCTTTCTCTGTTAACAGACAAGCCTTGCAGGTTGCAAAGAGGAAAAAAAGCCTAATGTTAAAGATTTATTATTAGCTTGAGAATCATGTTTCTGTCTGAAAACTTATTCATTTTTTATTGATAGTGCTCTCCCCTTAAAAAATTATATTTATTATAGCCCTGTAGTGCAGGAAATATAGTGTTGTGTCTCTGGTAGCAGCCCACAGGCTTTGTACTGCACTTGCAGGTCCTTAGGACAGAGGCATGTCAGGTTTGCTTTGTTTCACTTTGTCTTGACCTGCCTGGAGCTTTGTTTTAACTTTGTCTAGGCATAACAGCAATTTTTCTAATGACCAAGTGGCTGCAGCCAATTTGTCTTACTTTTGCTCGTCTTTGTACTGTGTAACTACAGTTTCTGTGTAAGGTGTTAGTAAGAGGCAGTTATTTTGTGAAGAATTAGATATTTATTACTCTAATGCAGTGCAGAGATTTATGACTGTGTGGTGCAGCGCAGATGAGTGCAGGCACAATGGGAGAGCAGCAGGGATACAGGATAAGGAGGAAAAATAAAGTTCACCATATTCAAACAGTATTATTATTTTTTGTAACTGATATTTTTACATAATACTACTCTTTATTTTCCTTTCTTTTTCTGAAATAACTTAATATGGGCTAAGCATATTCTTTAGATTTACTATTAAGACAATGAAGATTATAATCATAATAATAACAAAATCTTTGCTTTATGTCTGTGGTGTGTTCCCCTTTTGCTCACAACAAGGATTATGAGTACTGATAGCAGGGTAAAAAAGACATTTACTTATTTTAATTCTTTTTAATATCTGGAGATGCAACACAGTGATTACTGTATGAGAAAGAGGGAATTCTTAAATTACTCTCAAATAATTAATTGTGTCATTTCAATTGAATATCAGCAAATAGGGTGAAGTATCAGCAACTGAGCCAAGGATGTATTCAGCATCTCATCTGGAGTTACTCTTTGAGATGAGTTAGATAAACACTAGTGGCAATGTTGCAGGGAATCAGTCTGAGCAGTGTTACAAAATGCACAGGGAAGCTTATTCAGGAAAATAGGCTTTTGGCTAGGATACATCAGCTTTCACAGGAGCTGAGCCAAGATACACCAGCTGGGAGCTTGGTCTCATAAGATGAACGTGAGACAGGAGCTCTGCTATTCCCAGATCCTGTGTCAAATTTCTGAGTCCAGGAATTTGCCGAGAGTTTCAACGTGCTTCTGTTTCTACTTTTCTGTATAAAACCCACCCTTGTTTACAGATCCTGCAAACCTCAGGAGATGGCGGGAAGTTTGGGCAGTCAGGCAGCGGGTAGTCTGGGTGTAATGGTATTTTAGCTGTAGATTTGCTGATTCAATCAATGCACTCTTTCTGCTCTGCTACCTGCTCCTCTAATTCAATTTCCCCAGCCCTAACCTTCTTGTTCCCAATACAGAGAATACATTTGTTTTAGTGTGACAGAACAGGCACTTTTACATCTAAAGCTGATTGTACTGATGCAGATTCTCCAGTGTATTCTGGGATGCACATATAAGCAAAACAATTCACCACTTCAAGTCCTTGCAGATGAGAATGCTTGCTGACTCTCTGTGCAAAACCAGACGTGCACAGCTGAAGAGAGAGGTCCAGGCACCATCTCCTGCTCCAGGATCTTCTGTAGCTGGGAGAGCAGAACCTGGATAGTATTTATAACCTATCAGTGCGGGGAGCACATGCCTGAGATTTATGGCCACCAAAAACCCTATCAGATGACATAGGTATGAGTATCCTCCTTCTGCCTCATGGAAAGAAAAAAATTGAGTGTTCTCAGTACGTGTTGGACATACTGAACAACCAATCTGAGGCAGCATAGACAGCTTTTTTCATGACAAATAAAAGCTGCCAGGGCTGGTGTGTCTTGTCTTGATGTGTTGATCCTGGTGGCATTTAAGAGGGGAATTACTCAGTGCTATCAAGACAGAAATACTCCAAGGTATACCTAGAAAGAGAGCGTTATCTGTCTAATGATCTGTCATAAACAGGGTCTTTGCTGGTTTTAGATCTTCTTGTAAAATAAACATGAGTTCTAAGGATCTTGATTTTATATGCTGGCAAAAAATCCCACCTACACCTCAGATTAGGTATTTAAACTGTTGTGGATGGTGCTGGACATTGCACTACTAATTTGATCTAACCTGTCAGACAAGACTGCAAAAAATCTCAGTAAAATGGTCAGTACCAGAGACTGGGTGTGCAATCTGTTTTTCCTAATACAGATCTAATCTGTTTTTGCAGTTAACATCCATTACTGTATTACCACCAAATTATGCTACTCACAAAAAGAACCCTAACTCTCAAACTGACTATGCCAGAACTACACATAGTACTTTTGATTCATTTTCATAAGTGGTTTTTATCTGAAAAACAATAAAAAAGATGCAGTACCAAACACTTAGCACTCGGTCAGTAATGTGCTATCTTCTACATTACTGTGAAAAACAGAGTAGGAGAGGCTGGGATGTTTACTTGGATCTAATTTCTTTTCAACACTTCCCAGTGAGCAGCCTAAATCCCTGTCCTGGCCAAGAGGGCCACTGTGGGTCATCACATCAAACTTGCTTTGCAACGTTGCTACTTCATTTGACGTCACCTGTATGGTCCTTCACATTAAGTCATCAGTTCCGATGAAGTGGTATCACTGCAAGACAAGCATACAGCAAAATTTCCTGCAAGTTTGGGAGCAGATCCCCAAAAAAAGCTTTACCTGCTCACATCCTCCCCTTTATTGGTTCTGTATAGTCATGAAGTCAGTCATCATCTGGTTCTGCACAGCTTTTCTGGACTCAGTGTGGCTGATACCCGCTGTCTTGATGTGTGATGCTTGCTATCACACACAGCCAGCTTCATCTCTGCTTGTCTGAATCTCTTCTGATAGCTCTGCTCTGCCTCGACTCCTTCTGATAAGCAGTTGACACACTGGGAAATGAGTGGGTAGAAAAAAGCAGTCAAATGAAAGTCAGACCTGAGCAAGGATCTCTGGTGAATTGAGAAGGACTCTGCTTCATACAGCACTGCTTGAGTTCCTCTCCTGTGGAGAAAAATCATTCATCTTGAATACATGATCGCTACATTCCTATTACATTTGAGAACCAAGAGAGAAACTAGATGCTGTCTTTCCAGTTACTTTTATCTACATATGAGGTTAATTTTCTTATCCCAGTGAAAACTTGAAGCTGCCAGAGTAAAAAATATAAGCTCTGGGTCACAGTATCATGATTACGACAGCTTCAGAACCCAGGTTTTGATTTCTGATGGAAGCAAGAAGAATTTAAGATGAGTTAAAAGATACAGAGATTAAAAATTAGATTAATGGAGTGTATACACATTGAGTGAGAATCAGAGCTAAAGGTAGACTTTGCAGTAGATACCAGCATGAAAATTCAACTACAGTCCAGATGTTCCTTTTGTCAGTAATTACATAGCCTGCTAGCTGCCTGGAAGAATACAGTGCCATAATTTTGAATAACAGTATTTCCCACAGTCAAAGTTAGGCTTACCCACATACTCTGACACTTCCTTATTTGAGGAGCTAAGCACCTAGTATCCAAGGTCATCTATATGTGAGGTGGGAGGCCACTCAAACGCATCCATCAAAGACCTAGCCTGGTAGAAGTACTCATATCAAACCTAACTCATAGCGTCTTATTTGCTTTCTTCCTAATCTGATCACTCTTGCATGCCTGAATTGGCAGTGGCTAAACTTCAAAAGGAAGGTAAGCCATGCGCAAGCCCTCTTGGAGTTTGGTGGTTAAGGCTGTCTCTTGTAAATGGAACTTTTACTGCCTCTAGTAAAGAAAGCCCTGAGTCAACATCTTCCATGCTCTAAACAATAGCAGTTGTATGAGCAAATATTGTCAAAACTGGCACTCTGTTCTGTGTTCTGGGCAGAAAGTCACCATGAAGTCAGAGATTTTCAGTTCAGATACACTCCAATACTTAGTACTTTCTGCTGGCTTCCCCTAGGCAGTTCCCATCTGAACGCATTTGCATGGATCTACGTTACTTATTCAGTCATTAGACAAGTTCACTATAAATTACCCTTCAGACTGCCTAAGGTTCCCCATTCTGTTCATCTTGATGCCAAATTCTCTCATGGAGTTGCCCTGCTGGGCTAGGTGCTAGATTTCCTTAGGTATTGTGAAGCCTATGTGAGGGCCTTAAATGCCTAGGTTCCTCCAAAAATCTGGTCCTTACAACTTTCAGTGTTCACCATAACAGAAACTAAACATATTAAAAATCTTAGTCCATTTTTTCATGGGCATTTATCTTCTCTAACTAGCAAGAAATTTTTCTACCAGCTCTTTCCTTTATTTCATAGAATTCTCCTTATAAACAGTCTTGTCATTTTAGCTTTATCTTTGGCTAGAGGTTAAGAAAACTCTTCTGTCTGATGTTGATCAGCCAGCAGGGAATGCTTATAGAATCAGCTAGCCAGCCTCTACTTTACCTCCCAAGAAACAAAACAAGAAATTCTCCAAGACCGCTTCCCACATCCTGGAGGGCCTGGGATTTACAGCTTGTTTGAACTCTCCCAGATGGTACCACACCAGGCTTCTGCAAGTCCACACTTGGTGGCGACTCCAAAGACACTTCTTCATACTGATTTATTTCTTCTCTTAACTTCAACAGGATTTTCTCTTTGTGTCTTTCTCTGCTCTCTGGTGTTTTTCAGCCAGTTCCAGAGACTGGGCAATTTATGGCATATATCTTTCTTGTCTACTGAGCAAAACACACAAAATCTGAAAAACAAAAAATATATGATCAAATGGATGAGATCTATTAAATCTTTCATGTCAACTAAGAACGAATGACCTTGTAAAGTTAGCTAGACCGAGAAAACCCCTTCTCAGAGCTCTTTGTTATTTTATCCCACATACTCTTTCTTGGGAGAAAGAAGGAGTAAAAATGCATGTGCAGAAAATTTGCTTGAGGGAGGCAGACTACCAGATACGCTCTGTGGACTGATAGCTCTGTCAATAGTAAATTGACTGCCTACAGGTGAAGGCATATATACGTCTGCTTGGGAACTTCACTTCACAGTCCTTGTTTTGGGGGGTTTTATTTAGTTATGTTCTATGTAGCAGTCA
>NW_010207721.1:0-41296 GCF_000695765.1 Mesitornis unicolor
GGGCAGGGGATGGGATGCGTGCCCGGGAGCTGCCGGCTCTGGAGGAGGTGGAGGAGGCGGCGGCTGAACGTGCGCTGGGGATGCTGAGCAGCGGTGACCACTGCACCGCTAAGGCACACGCAGGCTGCTGCTGCCTTGCCTTCGGTTTGCCGTTAAAATAATCCGTGCGGATGGCGGGAAACGCAGTTTGTGGCTGGCTCTCAACAGCTGCTGCTGCTTTCCACTTTGTTCAGCAGCAGAGGGACGCAGCAGTGCCTGTCTTCTCACCTGCCTGCACCTGGCGTTGCTGTCCTAGCAGATACACATACGTGTGTCTAAAGGGTTGCGTTTTAACTAATTGATAATGTGGCCGTGGTTTTAAGAACCTCTCTCTGTATCATCTGTATGGATAAGACTAAATGTTCAAAGTTAAACGGTAAATCAGAGCTGAGTGCTTACTATTAAAAAAAAAAAAGCTCTTTTTGATGTTTCAGATTAAGCACCTTTTGAAAATTGAGCCTTTCCAGCATTGCTTCCTAGTCTAGATATGGACATAATTTCCTCTTTTGTAAAAAAACAAAACAACAACAACAAAAACCCAAACCCAAAACAAACAAAACCCACCCTAACAGCCTGGCTGCTTTTTGTATGGCAATTCTGTAAGCAACAGATGCTGTGTAGCATGAGTTAGGAACTGCAGTTTTAGAGTTTTAGTAATCTTTTCACTCAACAGGAAAAATCTCTCAACCTTTATTGTGCCAGGGGATTCCTTTGTTCTATAAAAGGTTTTCTGCAGATCTCCAACTTGGTCTTGGATTTCACTAATTAACAACTAGGGTTTATCATCACAATCTTTTCATGGGTAAAATTAGTTTGGAAATGAGGAGACCAATATTAATTAAGAACTAATGGATATGTTAATGTTGGATTAATTCAGTTATTATAGGAATTTAGTGACAGGAATAATTAAGGAATCATTCGTTAAATAGGTACCAATACTGCAATTGAAGAATAAGATAATTCTGAATTACATTCAAACAGCTAAAGAACTGCAGGAGTGTTGCAGTCACTTCAACGAATGAGCAGCTTTGGTGGACCAGAGGCTCTGCTCAGTGGAAGGTCCTTCCACTGCTTTTCTTTGCTTCCAACTCCCTTCCCCTGCTTCTCCAAAGCAGACCTTTTTCTAACGTGAGCAGGTTAATGGCCTCCTCGTACTTCCATGAATTCTTATTTTCAGACAACTTTATTCACGATAGCAGCTATGCTTAGTTCTCAGTCTTCCAAAGAAAGCCTAATGAACTCTGACAGGAGGATTTATCTGAAGGTATTCCTACTCTATGCCTTTGCTCTGGCTGCTGGTTCATAGCTGACCAGTATTCTTTTAAGCTTTTTCTATCAATCTCCGTTTTGTTAAAAGCTCTTTCTCCTTTTTACCCAGAAGATGTTTCGAGTACAGACTCCAAACTTTGTCTAGCTGCACCTTTCTGCTGTTCCAGGAATAGTCTGAACAGGGCTGCAATCAGTGTACTTTTTGCACCACTGTGTCTGTATACTGTATTCTGTGGCATGTCTAGAGTTTGTCCCTCTGCACTAGTTGCTATCTTGTTAATGCAGTTCTCCATAAATGCTGCAAACCCAAAATTAAATTAAAATTAGGATGGTCTTGTGAAAGTAGATTTGTTTTCTTCTGGACCAACAGAAATAAAATAAAAATAAAACCTTGAAACAGGCCAGAGTGCTGGAAGTATTTGTGTCTCTTCCTCCACTGATGTACATTGAAGTAAACGTACATTTGGATTACCTTACATTCTTGGATTTTTAGTGCCCTGCTCCAAAGGCATTAATCTCCCATGATCAATCTTTGCTGACTGTTGTCTAACCTCTCATAGCACGGTGGCACACTTCAGGACTGTGGATAAGGCACAATCTGTGGAGTCATCTTGCTGTCAGGTGCTCTACTCTGCAGAGAGCTGCGAAAAGATACTTGCTGAATCACCCTGGCTTGATTTAAACACTCAGCCTAGCATGCAAGAGAGCCTGGAGAACCAAAACTGAGAGAAGGGGTTATGGCAGAGCTGCTGAACAGATGCACTCGACACTGGAGGGGAAGCTTAGGCTGAGAACTGTAACTGGCATTAAAGTCTGTCTTCTGCCCTTGGGTGGGTATTAATGGAAACTGCTCTCAGTTAGTGAGATGCCAGACATTCACAGCCTAATTTGAGAGACAAGACTTAGTTCGCCAATGACTTTTTCTGGAGTGGGAGGAAGAACTCTGATCATTGCTAAGTGGAGTCTTGGTACTAAATAGCTAATGTGCTTCTTAATTAAGTTGTTCTGTCTCAGGAGACATGTTAAGTACTATGCATGTGGTACAGTGTCCCGTATAGAAATTGCCCTATGAAATCACAGAGAGGAGTAAAAATTCCTTTCCATATTTGTGTGGTAGAAATTGTGTAATTAAAGAAGGAGCTAAAGTTGGTCCAACAACTACCGTCACCTGAGAATGTTTCAACTTAGCTTAAAATGTAGGAAAAAAAGCCAAAGGTATGTACTGTATGCAGCAAGTATTCGTTTATTTGCACATTTAAAATGCATCAGTGGTTTTCTGGAACAGCAGACAGCAAATACAAACATCAAGACAATATCATAAATGTAATTAGGTACTCATTCATTCAAAGTCTTTGAAAGGATCGGTGGCAATAAGACCAGATTGAACAATTCACAGATTTTTCTACCAGTATCTGAACAAACTGAGCGATGGAGGAACTTCATGTCTTCAGTGGAGCAGTATTCACATTTGACGTTAATGTTCACATCAGAAAGGCTGCAAAGGCACACTCTGAGCAAAAGACAAAGGCAAAGTTTGCTGCTGACAAGTTTGGCCTTCAGCCAAGGGTGCAACTGAAAACAGAAGCACCACATATTTACCTTGCCCTGCCATCTCTGTATGAATTCTTTGATAGGTGGGAAATGAAAAGCTCCGTGTTCTACAGACGAACATGAGCTCTGTGTTCCAGAAGATTAAAATTCCAGAATTTTGCTATGGGAATTTTCATTTTCATAATGTTTAGAAAATCACAGCCCAAATTGGACTGCCTGAGCATGTGTATGCATACATGAACATTTTAAAGTTAAAAAAATTAGAACACTGTGGAGTCCGTCCTCTCCCTGTTTCCTTGCTGAGACAGGTGACTAAGATGCTGAATGCAGACCATTGCTGTTGCATTCTCTTCTGGTTGCCAGGTCACTCTCACTAAGCAAGTGCAGTGGAGTTCACTGAAGTGCCACCCTGATGGACTTCCAGGGAAGAGGTGTTGTGCTGTGCATTTCAGCCATCACACAGATCACTTGCCACACCTTCACCTAAAAAGTCATCTTAAACTGTGTGCATCCAAGCCAGGCTGCAGCATTCTTTGCTTGCTAGCAAGTTTACCTTCACCAGGACTTCATGCATACTGTTAATTTTTTGCTGAATTGTGGCTGCAGAGAGGACAGACATAACTGATCTGTAGTAGCTCTGCAGCTTGTTTTTTTATGACAAGTTCTCAGAAACTAAGTCTAGTTTTCTGACTCTTTGCCAAGGTAATTGTTTTTTATTATCCTGCTACTTTTGGAAAAAAACCACAAAATATGGGCAAAACTCTGATTTTATTTGGAGATAATGAATTAACTTCCTGTTTGTGTAACAAGGTAAAAATATTTTAGCAGCTTCTTTACAGGAAGAGTGGCCAATTTGTAAGCTTTTTTTTGTTTCATAACAGAAAAATACTTAGGCCTGTCAGCGAACTCACAGATACTTCATGGGCGATATTTTCATTGCTGACAATACTGACTTCCAAGGACAGCTGAAACAGAAAGAGAAAATTGTAACTGGATGACGAGTTCAAGTATGGGAAGGCTGTGAGGGCTTTATTGCTGGAGGAGTCAAGTGGCAATCTTGCTTTAAGAAGGCAACTTGAAAAATGCATGAACTAGCTAGCAAAGCACTATAAAAAGCAGGGGAGAATAAGTAGCTGTGTGGAAAAACAACGATCACCCAAGACATAAGATGTGCCATAAGAGGAGAGTATTTCAAAGGCTCTGATCCTTATGATGTCTATGAAAAGAATCCTATTGGTTTTAGGAGACTTTTACTTGGGTTCAAAGAGAATTCAAACACAGGAATGCTGTTTCTGCTGTAGAGAACGATGACTTGAGCAGCACTGATGTTTTGGATAAGGATTCTTTCAAATCTCAGTTTAAAACAATCAAATTGACAATCAGACAAAACACAGAAATGGCAAGCAGGAGCTAAATAATTCTGGAGGTAGAATAAGATTAATGAGGAAGTAAATACAGCAGAGACCCTTATCTGACATGACTAACTGTGAATTTAAAAAAAATACTAAGGGAGGAAAGAGCGTGTGCATGTGGGAAGCATACAGGAAAACCAGAAGATAACCTTTTGAGAGTGTAAGTCTGGAATACTCCTAAGATCGATGCAGGGAGACTTGTCACAGAAACAAAATGAAGCATTTCAGAAGGAAAAAAGGGCATTTTTTGAAAAATTATTCTTCATGGATGTAGTAGATAAACCATGGAATTGAATGAGGTTCTACTAAAACATTGCAGGAGGAGAAAAAACAGGCGGGGGGCAGGGAAAGGCAGGATGTTATCATGGAGATGTCATCAACTAGAGCCCTGAACAGCAATGGATTAACAATGTCTTCTCCATAGCTATACACCAACAAGCTTTAAACAAGTGCTCAGATCACCAAACAGGAATTCCTGCATGCAAATTACTGTCCCCTTTTGACATTAAGTAGCAACTTCAGAAGAAGCTCACGTTTAGGAAAGCAGTTAAGGCAGTGAAGTTTATGCTGTGGTTAGAAACGATTCAAGTCTAGGATTCCTAGTAAAGTTTGCTGAACTAGCCCTGGAATCTGTCTAGGACTGCCAGGAGTTCGGAATTGGAGAACCGTATCTGTCTGAGAAGCAGCATCTTTTGAATGCAGCCCAGGCACATCCCATCCCTTTGTGGATATCCTGAGTGCACGTGTCTGGGGAAAACATGCTGGGAAGAAAACAGCAAGCTGACGATGTTGAAGAGGGTTAGAATCTAGAATGGTACAAAAATGCAACTGTTCCTTTTGTGTTCACAGACCAAAGGGTGCAGAAGTTGTCCTCCTGGCTGTGGCTGGCCATTTGAAGTACCACTGTGCAGTTTAAACATGCATCTATACAATAATTAGAAATTAGCAGAATAATACTAGATGCAAAATGAATTAAATTAGTAATAACAAGCTAAAGGAAAAGCTCTGTAAGCCACATTTCAAAAGAGGGGTTTGGAATAAAGATAAGCTCTTCCCACTGTACAAAGGTCCCATACAACTTGTACTTTACAACAGATTTTATTTTCTGCATACAAGATGCATGTGCTTAACATTACGTATGTTTTCAGAGGCAAATACAGACAAACTAGAAAAAGGACTACTAGACCCTTCTGTTACTCCAAGTATGTTCATTCCTCAGAAGAAGGAATATAAATAAAAAATATAAAGCAAAGATGTTTTAACTCTTAATTAAGGAAAGGAACATAGTCTAATAGTTATAGCATGAACCTAGTGGTTGAGAGGACAGAGGTGTCACAGTATGACCTTCTGCAAGTCACCGTGACATTTAAGAATATTTGATGAACAGAGTTCTACATATTGGACACTTAGCTGTTATATGTGAAATAGGTGAGATATTTTTTAGGATTTAATGAAGTAGCTACTGCCAGTGAAATGCATTATTAGGCAACAGAGAACTGTCCTTGCAGACATAGTGTGACCATGCTACATTCAGAAAGATTATTAACTTAGGGTTAAATTGTCAAGTTAAAAACATCAGCCTTGCATAACAAGCAATTCATAGCTGTATTTCCTAATTGCAAACCAGTGCACAAACTGTATCTCAGTAAAAAGCCCTCTCGTTATTTCCCCTTGGCTCTGAACAGGTAATTAGGTACTGAGTACTTTGGGTAATCAGGTACTTTGGCAGCACTCCTGTTTCCTCGAGGGATAGCTCCAAAAATGAATCACCCTCTGCCATTAACCCTTCATGTCTTCCCCACCTGTTTGTTCAATGCCCGTGCATTTCCCTTCTACTTACTCACCTTATTGCCACTGCAGGTTAAGCAAAGATGATGATCTGTTCCCTTTTGCAACAAAGGGACTGTTAGCTTCTACTATGCAAAGTGCTCTGGGTATACTTATGAGAGTTTTTAATAACAGCAGCTAGTGTAAGTATCATAGTGGAACTACCCAGTTTTTCCTGCTTATGAAAAGATACTGAAGTCATCTGGAAAATTTTTTTCTTACTATGGGACAAATTACTCAGCTCCCCTTTAGCAGTAAATTTTGCTGTGACATATCCCAGAATGCAAGCTACAGTGGTTTTAGATAGAGATCAGTATGCAGGACAAATTAGCCAAAGCCTGGACAGCTATAATAAACAAGAATCCTTATGTGGATTTGCTGACTAAGCAGCACCTTCCCAAATAGAACTGGCAACCATTCAACCTGCTGCTGTTGTGAAGAAACTTCTTACGGGTTGGCTTTTTTTAAGAATGGATTTTTATTGACTTTCCAGATGACATTACTAATCCACATAAACAGGATTTTTACTTTGCACATAATAGAAAGTGTAAACAGGAATCTGAGCAGCAGTACATGCTCACGTCTTCAATGGTGACCCAGCACTCGCCTTCTAAAAAAAAGTCCTGTTGTTTTCAATTTGCATTTCCATTCTGGACCATTTGTAGATACTCCTTGTATAGCTTCTCTTGGGTTTCATAAAGTTTCTTTAGTTTCTTAATTTGTCCTTTGCTGAGTTCTTTGCCTTCTGTATCATGGGTAGGAAATCCCTGAAATATATAAAAAAAAATACTATAAATTCTTAAGGAGATTCCTCATGGAATAGTGTTTTAATAAGATAGGGGGATAATACCATAATGACAAGCTGTTAGGATGGGGTTGCATCTTGGCTAATTTTAGTCACTGAAAAGTTTGACAACCAATTGACTATCCGTGTATGTTCCCTTCCTAGTTAATGATGGGACAAACGGTGTATTTCTTTTCTGTTCTGTATGAAGTAAGGGATGCTTAGACAACTAACTTCTAGATGGTTATAGTTAAGAGAATAATGACTAATCCTCCCTAAAGAGAGGGTTAAGAGACCACTTTTAATCACACTAGCATATTGAATCCAAGGCTTAAAGCAAAGGCAGTAAAAGATTGTGTTCTCGATGGAAAAAAGTAAGTGTTTTTATGGACATTATCCTTGGCTTGTGGGGCTATTTTCCAGTATTTACACTCTCCATTCAAGAGCAAAGTTATCTGTACAGCCCCTTCACAGATCCTTTGCTAGGAGAGAGCAGAACAGTGGGCAGATTGAAAAAGGAAGCATAGGACCTCTCTAAAAATCATGGCAGTTTCCATCAGTTCTGGCAGAGTTGGGGAGTTTGTTCTTGCAAGTGAACTCCTTGCCTTGCAACAGGGTAATAAAGCTGTGAACACACATCATACATGTTCCGACTCACAATATCTAGACAGAATTTCGGTCTGCAATGAGAGGGACCAAAGGAGACCAATGTACAATGAAAATACCCTTGAAAAGATGGCTAAGAGAGAGCCTTGCTCCCCAAAGCGAGGTATGTGCAATAAATTTAATGTATCGCCTTTTCTTTCTGCCCACTATGTTGTTAAGAGCACTGTCCTGGAGATTTTGAAACAAGATCAGTATGTACAGCTAGGGAAGGAAAACCAGTTCATATCTAAAGAAAAGTATCTTACATTTTCATCAAACATGGAATATTTGTCATGTTCGGATTTAAACATTTCATGTGGTGGAATCTTCATTTTTGCCAGTTTTGCAGCCTGTAAAATAAAACATGCATTAACTGCATTAGCATCACAGTTAATTACTGACAACCTGTCAGTAATAGGCAAAAGGAAAAGTAGAGTATAATTTGCAAATCAAAAGTCACTTAATTCACAATTGTTTATCATGTGAAAAGAAACTTCCAGTGAGGAACACCTGAGTAAGCCTTCCCTGTTCTTGTCCAGGGGAATAATACGTTTTATATCTGTAGAGAACCACTTAATAAAATAGATATATTACGATAACTCAAAATAACTTGCTCATATACTCCAAAAACTACCCCTGATTTTTGCTCATTTGGTTCCTTCGTGTTTTAGGTGTAAACACTAAGTGAATAGTTACTATGAGTAAAGAATATTTAGCAATTGCCTCACTGCAGAGGGAACCACCTTTATTTATCAACAGTTTCCTACTGACAAGCACAGGTCACAGCAGGATCAGGATGCAAGTAATTGCACTGAAAATAAACTGAACTTTCACTTATCTGTAAACATGCACATCTTTGCATCTTTTCCAAGTAATTTATGCCCAATACAAGGGAATCACCTTTTTGAAAGAATGCAAAAAGCTACTTGGAATTCATGGATGATATTATTTATCTGGTTCTCTCTCTGTACATGATGCTCCCTAAAAGTTTACTTCCTCTTTTAACCCAGAAACGCATTTCCTGTACTGTTAGAGTCATTAGCATGGCAAACAATCTTTTCTTCTTATGTGTTCATCTCCTCTGACTGTCCACTCCTTCTCCAAAGCCTAAAGCCTTCGAGCTATCTCAGTTCCAACTGTAGAAGATAAAACGCATTTTTACAAAACACTACATTTCAGAGCTCAATCCTAGCGAACATGTGGATTCTTAATGAGAATCAACCCCTCTGTTTTCACACATACCTACAACACTTGGAAGAAAATACAAGCAAAATCTAACAGGTATGTAAGACACCATAGACATCAAGGAAGTAATATTCTGTCTACAGACTAAGTGCTACAAGTTCTACGAAGCTTTTGCAGCCTTCAGTTGTGTTTTCAAAGATGGCTTCTCAATAATAGCAGCTGAATGTTCAAATCTGAACTGCAAGCCAAAGTCATTCTGAGCAGGAAATGCAGACAAAAAAATAATGCAGGCCCAGTTAAGGTCGGGCAGAGAGCCTGTGTTCTAATGTAATCTTTCCTGCATGTGACTGCTGCTACTAACACTTCTCTTCAGAAACAGATTAAAAGGATCTGAACACTTACTTCCTGCTCTTGTTTTTTCCTGGCTGCTTCTTCTTTCTTCCTTTTTTTCTCTTCTTCAATCTACAAAAAGCAATGTTAATGAGTAAAAGGTAACTAACTGCTTCATTTGGTTGTTTTCTGCAAATCTGAGCCAGCTAGCTCCCCTGGATATCTAATTACAGACAGAACTGGCAGCATGGCCTGCAGCAAAACACCTTGCCACATAATTAGGATTGTCGATACTTCCCACTGTACAACTTTGATTTCATTTGCTTATATTCACAGTTCAACCAGTTTTAACTGTTCAGAATGCATTTTGCATGCAAAGTGTATAAATATAAAAGAATACCTACAAAGCTTGCAAAAGAAATGGTCCTGCCATTGCATGGGGAAGAACGTTTTGCAAGTGACTTTAAAAAAAGTCCCTGGTATTTTAAGCTCTTCCCTCAAACTGTGAAGACATTACAGTTTCTCAAGAAGTAGTTGTATCCCTTGATGTTCCTGGGGAAACAACTATCCAAATAGAGCCAATTTCTAAAACTTAAAAAAAAATTAAAAATTAAAATCTCATCTAGCACTTGCTTAGGAAACACCTGTAAGTTCCCTAAGGGTTCTGGCAGTACTGAACATAATACTGTTTCCAGGGAAAATGTACTCTATAGCTGCAGGTTCCACCCAGCAGCTACACACAAACTGCCTTCAAATGTCTTTTTCATTAAAATACCTGGAATTCTGACTGAAGCTACATTTTACTTCTCGTTTTTCTAAAAAACATCCCCATGGAAGGAGAACTGTTGGAAAGTCTTACAAAAATTCCTCGTCATCATGGTGTCTTATTATTTGTTAAAAGTGAAGACAGACATATGAAGTGTTACTTTTAAATGTTACAAAGTCAAATATTAATGCAAGGAAGTGCCAAAAGGAGGGTTTCTGTACAGAACTTGTGTATGTGAATTAGAATCCACAATCTTTATATAGTAACATGTGAATTCTTGCCCCCACACTCTGAATATCTCACTCATCCACACTACCTTAATTAAAATTTTGCCCGCGCATTTTGTTCTCACATATCAGATAAATACAGTCTAGTTCTGTGGAAAATCTCAGCTTCATTTTCTCAGAGAAAAGAAGTTCAAATTAGCTTCCCATTGGAATCGTTCTTCCAGAGAGACAGGACAGTGTGCATGCAGTACTCAACATCCCTTAGTTTTATGATGACCTTAAAAACCCCACAAAAAATGCTGGAGGTATTCATTAGGTCCCAGACAAAATTTTAAAGAAGCTACTGTTTCAAAAATTCTTTTCCTGAACGCACTCAAATTTTAGTATCAATTCTCTTACATTATTTTCCTTGTTGCTAGTCTGTTAAAATTTTTCTTACAAGTTATCAAAGAAATGTAAAACTACTCATAGCTTACAGATTACTTTAAATTTTAAAAATATAGAACGCTTAAAATAATAACCTTTTTCTTTTCTTCTCTTTCTTTCAATAATGTGTCCTTATCCACTAATTTAACCACAGTTGGAAGTCCTAAAGAAGCAAAAACAGATGAATAAGTTTCCAATGCTTGAATAGTCAAAGATAAATGTATTTACCCTATGATAACTGATTTCTTTTTGCAAGCTGAATGCAAATACAACCAAAAAACTAGTCAAAAGTGATGAAACAATTAGGTGCTATAGAAAAAGATCAAAAAGATTGCAATGTATATTTTTATATTCTATACCTATATTCCAATATACAGTTCTATAATATATATTTATACATCAGATATATGATATGCTACAGCATAACAGTCTGAGTTCGTAGGATTATTCCAGATTAGTCTTGACAGATGGTTTTCCCACTTCTTATAAAAACAGTAAGATTATAAAAACAGCTACCTACAAAGTTGCAAGACATATAATTGGGTACCTTCATGATCTTCAAATCGAACACCAAGCTCAGGAAGGATGTCATCTCGAAGAGCATCACTCAACTGCAGCACTTCAGTTACTACGAGTGTGAAAAATACTTTTAGTGAAGTAAGATTTGGTGAAAGTATACTTCTATTCAACTACATATTTAAATCCAGTTAAGGAATTGCCACTCTTTCACATGCTACAAAAAGGTCTTTCGTTTTAAAGTTATAAGCCTTTAAAGTAAGTTCTGCCTTCTTTGAGCTACACAGAGAGGAAGCATGTGTCTTTGCAGGGACTTGAAATTCACAGATTTCTTCCAAGACACCCTCATTGTTCCTGAAGGCGAACAGAAAGAAAATCCAAGGCAATTCAGAACTGATGCAACAATTCAGCCATGATATAGTGGAAGGGTGTGTGAATCAGGAAGACACTAATGGTTCCTGCAGAATTTCCAATAAGGATTTAGAACCCTATTTTAGAAAAATCACAAATTAACGTATTCTGTGCTACATCTGACAGTGCCTTTGAAGGACTACGATTTTGTTGGTTTGATAACTACACATGCATTTGTCAGAGCAACTATAATCCAGCCATCCTCTGTTTCTACAGATAGTTATCTCTACCACATGGCTGTTTTTTTCAAGCAAGCCAGCTGCAGCAAAACAGAGAATTTTGATTTGGCTTTCTGGATGGTGATCAGGACAGCATGACTAACTTGGTTTTTTCCTTTGCAAACTTATCAAAGAGCCTTTGATGACAGCAAATGGTTAAGAACTCAAGATTTAGCTGAAATAGATGCTATCAGGTCTTAAGAGGAAAATAAATCTTCATACAAGATATTTACTTGGATATTTATCAGCTGAAAAGCAGTAGAACAGTTAAGAAGAGCTAAATGCATCAAGAAGACTCAGCATGTTGCTGTTGTGAACTTAATTCAGTGGCATTTTTATAGACAGCCCTGTATTTAGGAGGAAACACGAAGCGTGACAAGATAGATACTTGGGTTAGATGATACCATGGGCTTATAATAACTGCTCTCCCTTTCAACAACACTTAGCCAGTTAAACCCAAAAAGTAACAGGGGTCTCAAATGTAATAACTCCGGCAGTAAAAGCTACCATCTGACTATACTAAACACTGCATGTATCAGTAGATACAAGTACCAACCCTGAGCCTTCACCTCTTCTGTAAGTCTCAGAGCCTCAGAGAGCTGAACAGTGAACAGAGCACCAACTATCCTAATACCACAAAAAGGAACAGCTACCCTGTGACATTGCATGGCAGTGTTCTGCAACTCTCTCTTTGTATAGGAAACCATTGCAGTTTATAGAAGCTCTTTTGTCTGCCGTGAACTAAGTAGCTATTTTTCTTGATCCAGAGCAGTTATACATAGTGAACCACATTCCTGTTTGATGCAATTCTAAATAAGCCATTAAGATAAACAAGGCATAAGATTACCTCACTGGCTGTTAACAGTAAAACATGGGTGTTGACTCTAACCCAGGCAAAGGCATTACACATAGCATATCAAGAATATATCAGATACATTTACTCTTATTCAATAAAACAGCATCTGCTCGGTTATAAATATTTACTTATTTGAAATAATGAATAATTGAAAGTTTAGGAAGAGGAAATCCATCAAGGAAGAGAATAAGGAGACATGTATTATCTATGAAAGGACACAGCTCTGATCAAACCTCTGTCATCTGGAGGAGTCAGCACCATTCTTCTCAGGACTTAAATGTGCCTGTTCTTTGCATATGGCACCTCCAGAACAAAGATGTTTAGGGCTTGGGTAGGGGGTTATTCATGGACTGCCCCAAGACACAAGCCATTATCCTCACTGAGGACAGTGACCAAGAAACCAGTGGGATGGTGCCTTAACACCAGTGCTCATGAACACCCTGGCAGCTAGGCACTCCTCGAGCCTGTGACTGTTTCCCAGACCTCTTTTCACATTTCCTGTGGATTTCAAGCCAGAGTCTCAGATGTGAAACAGATGTTGTGCTGTTATGAATGGGAACGCTGTGATGGGAAAAGAAGGAGCTTAAAAAGCATCTTGAGAATGCTGGATGTTAAGACTGGCAGCAAAAGACAAGAGCAGGCATGGTTACAATGATCAAGTTTGTCCCAGTTCTGCTCAACTCATGATACATTAGAAAAAGGGCAGAGGGTTTCCCACTGTGTCCTAGAAGCAGCTTAGAGCAAGATACCACATGGTAGCAGCACCCACGGCAGGAATGAAGATGCAGGCAGAGTTCAGTCATGGATACCTTCACCACAGGCAAGTCAGTTTAAGCAGATGTCCTGAGGTAAGCAACCAACAACGACTGAAGAGACTTGCTCCTGTTTGAACATCTGAATAACTAGTATCTGCTAATCAAAATTCTTTCTAAGCACTGGATGTTGCTTAGAAGACAGATATGCTCCACTGTGCATCCCTGCAGAGACAACTATACAGGGGTCTTTGCAGTTGGTCGAGTACTCACTTGAAACATCAGGATGGACAATACAGAGATGCTCTGACCAGCCAATCACTGATACCTTTTGCAGAGATTTTCTGCATTTCTTTCCCTTGTACGGCTAGCACAGTGTTTTCCTCTTTCTGTTTACTACCATTGCTAGATATGTTCACAAATTAAGTCAAGACTCAACTGCAAATGATCAGTGCAGGGCTCCCATTTGAATAGTAATAAGCTCATAAAATAAAGTATTCTACAAATATGCTTTCATGTTAGTCATTCTGGATGATGGCAAAATTACTGTAGATTATATACATTTTGATTTTACCAAAAACCATTTTACAAATGACTATTCTGTGAAATGATTTGTAAAAATAGATAAATTTTTAAAAGTTGTATGTATGTGGATGGAGACATTTGTATGACTCTGCAGGTTTTACAGAAGCAGAATACTTTTTATTTAACCTCTAGGAATACTTAAAGCAACACAGATCATGTTAATTAGCACTTAACACCATCCTGCCAGCATGAGGCTGTGAAGGGGAAACTCCCTTCACTTACAGCCATGTAGAGGCAATATCCCCAGCCATTATTCAGAAGAACTTTTACAGTAATTTAATGCTTCCTGCAAGCAAGAATTTAATGGGTTCAGGGAAACAAATCAGTAGCGTGTCAGTGCATGTCCTGCCAACCACCACTCAGCTCCCATATATCAAATAGTTTAATGAAAGGAGCCTCCCTGGTCAAATTGCAGAGTGCGCTGTACTCCAATGAAATAAAAACTAGACCCAGCTTTATTATTACTGCCCAGTTTATTTCACACCAAAAAAATCACTATCTTCCAAGTAACAAACTCAAGTGCCAGTAAGCAGTCTAGCGCTAAGTGCATTCTAAAAATGATCTACAAGGAGCCCCATGATATTTAAACCTTACCACTATAAAGAGTGAGGATCAGTTTATCTCAACCATCAGAAAGCAAGGGGGAAAAAAGCCTCATATAAAATGACTATTTACATTAAATACTGAAAGACCAAAGTTCACAGTTTTGGCTGAGGACATCCACACAAACTTCTTGAATTAATTAAAATTACAGAAAATATTTGCTATTGTACCTAATAAGCCTATTTCTCTATTATGCCTATAGGGGTTTGAAAGTAATAGCCAAGTAGTCATGTTATCAAATACAGTTTTGTACTTTTAAGCTAAACTTCTTGTCCTTAGAAGAACTCAAAACAGTAGCAGAATTAGGGTTCAGATTCTTTGCCAGCTGAATAGGTTATCAACCAGACACTGCAAGTAATTTTATATTTCTTTATAATATATGAGTCATTTATAGGTATGTTTTATATATCCATAAAATGCCCTATTTTACCTTCAAGTACAAACCTGAGTGTAAAAAAATTTTAAGAACACAAGAATCAAGAACATATTGAAGACATGTAAAATTCCACAGGGAACATCAGAGAATAGCAAGAGCTCCATTAGGAACTAATCAGCCACTAAAATCAAGGAGGACTTAATGGAACAACGTTTTTAACACTATATAGTTCTGCTGCCAACACACACAGTGTGATCAAAGCTTTTCGGAAGGAAAAAAACAACTTGTAGCAAGCTCTCTGATGAATTCTCCAAAGAGAGCACACTCAATTATCATCAGGGGAGCTACAATTCCAACTATGCTAATAAATAAGAACAAACATCTCAGGCTATTTAAACACAGACAGTATAATTGTCTGGCAATCTACACTTAAGAGAACGTGAGCTCCCTGGGGGAAGAGATCATGGGTACTTTCATGCCTAGAAAGCAGGGAGTGCCCTAACCTAGAGAAACAACAGCTAATCCTCCTCATTCCAGAGCTTTTAGATTCCTTAGGAAATTAAAAGACAATGAGTTTAGCAGCCTGTAAAAGATTCTCAAATTAGAGGCAGGTAGCAGAGATGCAAATATTCAAACCAGCTCTGATTTAAAGATGCCTTACTTTTATTCTCTAAGCAGAGACGGTATCTGCTGGCTCACCCCCCCGCCCCCAGTTTGATTTCTATGCCCTCCGAGTCTCATGTGCAACAATATAGGAAAAAGTGAACACTCACCTTTCTTCTCTCTTGCAATTTGTCGCACTCCTTCTCTGAACTCAGAAAGTACTTGTAGGTAAGGCATCACTGTAGATTCAATCTGCAGAACAATTATTTCTACAGTTAGCTAATCATCATTAAGTTATAAAACATGTCTTTACCCACTTCATATTTATGTGCTGTTGGATGGAACTTGACCCTCAAGGCAGATCTGTATCAATAAAAATTGTCCTCGCTCTATTGATGCCAAGGATAGATGATAATTTGCACCAGCTGTCAATTTTCCTTTTGTGCAGATAAATCAACTAGAAGTTCTGCCTCTTCCCATTCCTTTTTCATCTCCTTTCAGTTACAAATACCTTGGTTCCACAAGGTTGTGCTACAGTCCAGCTAACTATAATGCAGTACAAGGATAAAAAGAGCACCCAGATGAATTTGCCCCTTCATATTCTGTGTTGTCTTACTTAGGTCCAACTGCTTGTCAGACATAATACCAGGTGAAATTGATGTTAGACTTATTTTCATTAAACCTAGATCTGTTCCTCAGATGTTAGCTTATGCTAATTGTATTTTTTTCCAATACAGTGCAGCTATCTGTATTCCTCACACAACTCTCTCCTCCACAAAAAGTGGGGAGAGATTACTGCTGAATTATTTTAGGTGTAATTAAATGCTGGTCAAGAAAGCTCAAAGAAAAAGTCCTGAGAATCCTGCTCTCAATGGTAGTGAGCAGCAACAGCAAGCAGTTAGTGCACAGCAGCGAATAATTACAGTAACAACTACAGATCAGCGCTGTCTGCCAACACTTCTCTGGAATCCCCAAAGGAGAAGCCAGGCACCATGGGGACTGCTTAAATTAAAAGTTTCATTACGTTGGAGGGTGGAGGAGAGACAGGAAAAAATGCACACTTTTGTTTCCCCTGCAGTTTCCATGTATATTTTCCATCTGTTAAATCTCCATTAGAAATTTCTGTGCAGTTAACAGATGAGATAGTATGTTATGCTCTAAAAGAGCCCATATGAAAGGAGCTGAGAGGCTCCGTTAAAACTTTTCATAAATGTGAATACTATGCAATCAGCTTCACAACTGGAACCATTGCTGGCAAGTTTGGCAGAAAGAAAAGACTGAAAAGTAAACAACAGTCACATCTCCACTACCCCCTCCACACTGGCACTAGCTCAACACGCAAATGCAGTGGTGTCAGCAAAGCATGCACTGCACTACTTTATCAGTCATTAAAAAATAAAAGATTTTTATTTCCAGAAAAAAATAACTTGACAGCAATGCTTAATTCTTCTGTAAAATGAGACTATGGAACTTAAGGTTTTCTGTCTTCACATCTCTTCTGTCCTCTATCAAATTACTGAACCACAGTAATTAAGCCAGTTGTTCTTTCAGAGCTTTTGAGGAGGATTATGCCTTTTTTGGAGATAATGACTCTATTGGTTCCTACATCTCCAATTCAGACAAAGAAACAAGTGGCCTAATCCACAGCCTTCTGTAATTAATGAGAAATTTTCTACTTTGAATGTTCACCTGGTAATTTTTGCTAAGAAACATAAGAATGTGCATGGAAGATTGAAAGAGGGTATAATATTTAAAGAAACAGCCAAAACATGTGTGGTATTATACATCTTTATACTACAATGCTAAAACCAGTAGTGTCTTCGGTGATAAAAACAGAAGTTTCTTGTGTTTAACAGGCGTTAGCACAAGACTTTTCCGATAACTTGTGCTAACGTGGTAGCACAGGATTCCTTCTTCACAAGATTATCCTGACTCTACTACCCTTGGCAACATCACTTTGAAGGAGCGTAACTTCTTGTTCCAAGCTATTGCCAATCCTTCCACAAGGCACATCAGTTGTAAACAGTGCCTGAATTAAGTGCTAAATATGAATTTAATTTCCATTTTCCCTAAAAAGGTCCTGCCTTTCTTCTGAAATTCAAAATAACTCTTAGCTAAGTTAAAAATCCCTACTGATGAGGTTTGGTGTGGAATACTGAGCACTTTCCTCATTATGCTTGTTACATCATGACTCAAGATTTCCACAGCACAGTAATGTCAGTATTTGCATGGGCAAGTATCAGATGAGTGTTCATTCATATTCTTCAACCACACACAAGCTTTTCTCTTCCTTTGATGAATAAAAAGCTTAGCTTTTTGGTTACACTACAAATGTTTTAATTATTCCTATCAAGAACAGAAAAACATGGCCACACATTTGAATATAGAAAAATACTTGAGAAACAGCACTGATTTGTACCTGTCAAATTTTTTGCATGAACAGAGAGAGCAAAGCTGATAGCTTTCATATGGAGTTATTTCTCCTGCCAGCACCACGAAACATCACTGTCATTACAGAGCCCATCAGCTCTTTCATCAGGTGTCTCTCAAATGTTTCCAGAAAAATTCTGCACCACAGCGGAACTCTGCTAGGTGACCAAAGCAAAACAGCCTTCAAAAGCCAGATAAAAACTGCGGCTACAAATGAGATCAGAGAAAGAGATTGAAATGCGGATAAAACTCCGGCTGCCTCAGGCTGGTTTTTGGTGTACCACAAGGAAGTTTAATCAGTATAATTATATTTTTGAAACTGCTTAACATAGAAATACTTGTAATGAATCTTTAGACTGTAGCATGTGCTGTCTGTAGTTAACATGTGGTTTCTTAAACAGACTCATAATTCAGAAGATGATTCTTCTTCTGGTTGCTACACAATTTGTCTGTCATTAAGTCAAACAAACCTATAAAAAACCCCAACTCTCATAAAAGAAAAATCCTGTTTCCTAAGCTAATTAATTACTTCAGATTCAAATGTTAAAAGCAGAAAGAACATAATATGGCTACGTATCAGTAATGTAATCATTTTATCTACTCCAAGCTTTCAAAGCTCACAGAATACTTTAGTATAATGTACTTTGTCCTTCACTTACATTTATGTTTTGACTATTCCCTCCAACAGGAAAACCAATTGTGTCGTCACTTTCTATGGCACCAAAAATCTGGTCAAGGGAAAAAGATAAAAAATTGTATACATCAAGTCACAGGTATGTGAAAACTAAGCACAATTACTGGGGTTTTGAAGCCACATAATTCTCATTTAACCCACAATTCACTGCTCTAGTAAGAGGATGTTCTGGTTTTTAATTGATAAAGCATACTCAGCATTGGCTTTCAGATGTAGCTTTAAAACTGTCAGATTTGACATTCTGACTTCACATTTTTTATACTATCTAATTTTCTTTGCATGTATTAGGGGCTCTCCACTATTCAACAAAACATTAGCTGAAATTATAATGTAACAGGCAGGACTTCAAATTGTTCCTGCTGCAGCACACACTGCAATTCGGGGTTGTTTTGGCTGAGGTGTATGTCGAAGATCTCTAGTTTTCCACAAGGTTTAAACCAAGACAGTTCAGATCCCCACATACTTGAAAAATACAACAGTTACAAATGCACAGTGCAATAGCAACTTGCTGTTACATACCTTTAGCATTTCAGTGAGATAGGAACTGATGTTTTCTAAAAGAAGTCTGTTTGGCATTTGTCTGGAAGATTTCTTTGCAGCAATATAGGAGTTACTCTGACTGACTAATGATCGCATCTCTTCTAAGACAGAGCGAGTGTCAATATTGTCACACAGTGCTTCATGAACTGCTGCCTTCTTGTCGTAAAAACTAAGAAGAAAAAGACTTTTTTTTACTGTTGATGTCAAAAGTATCTGCAACCTACTCTGAAAAACTTTTGTTAGAAGAGCAAGGGGACCTAAACATGAGATAATTTATATTTAAAGGAAAAACAGATGAGGGAGAAAAACGCATTATCACAATGCTGCTTTTTTTGCTGCTACAGGCAAAGCCAGGCAGGAAAACTTAATTGGCAACTATCCAAATAAATGACATGTGTCAGTTTTTAAAAGCAGTATAAATTGCTTATTTAGTACCTTCATGTGCTTACTGTTTTTTTACAGTATTGCTCTTCTATCCCTATGTACCAGCTTAGTTCTCTGTATCTGTCCAGCAAGAAGCACCAGTTTGAAAGTTAACTTACCACAAAGTGAAGTGTTATGAAGGTGTTACAAGCAGATACAAGAAATAAATTCATGTGAACCTTTGTAATGTTCATGAATCAGCTTAATACATAATACAGTGTATCAAGTACCATTTCATCATGCAAGGGGTACTGTTTCAAACAACATACTTTTTGCAGAGAAAAGAGAAGTGGTAGAGAAAGGAGACAAAAACAAATACCCATAAACCATATAGAATCATAGAATGTACTGGGTTGGAAGGGACCTTTAAAGACCATCTGGTCCACCCTCCCCTGCAGTCAGCAGGGACAATGTTACCAGATCAGGTTGCTCAGAGCCACATCAAGGCTGACCTGGGATGGTCAGGGATGGGGCCTCCACCACCTCTCTGGGCAACCTGTTCCAGTGATCCATCACCCTCATATTGAAGAGCTTTCTCCTAATATCCAGCCTAAATCTACCCTTTTCTAGGTTAAAAACATTACCCCTCCTAATGCTACATGCCTTAGTGAACAGCCTCTTCCCCAGATTTCTTATAGGCACCTTTCAGGTACTGAAAGGTCGCTATTAGGTCCCCCCCAGAGCCTTCTCTTCTCCAGGCTGAACAACCCCAACTCTCTCAGCCTGTCTTCGTAGGAGAGATGCTCCAGCCCTTTCATCATCTTTGCGGCCTTCCTCTTCACATGCTCCAGCACTTCAATGTCCTTTTTGTGCTGGGGGCTCCAAAGTTGGATGCAGTACTCCAGGTGAGGTCTCACCAGAGCACTGTTTTGATGCAGCCCAGGACACAATTGGCCTTCTGGGCTGCAGATGCACATTGATGGCTCATGTCCAGCCTCTCATCCACTAGTACCCCCAAGTCCTTTTCCTCAGGGCTGCTTTCCAGCACATCATCTCCTAGCCTGTATTGATAATGAGGAGTGCAGGACCCTGCACTTGGCCTTGTTGAACCTCATGAGGTTCACCTCAGCCCAATTCTCCAGCTTGTCCAGGTCCCTCTGGATGGCCCTTTTCTGTTCCTCCCACTCCTTTGGCCCTTCCCTTTGACATCTCTATCACTTATCTTCCTCCTTTTTAAAAAGTGATTATGTCTACAAATCTCAAGTTGAAGATGAAATTGCCAGAGGACAACACTAAACAGAAGCATCTGCACTTTGTCCTTCAATAGTCAACACCTCTGTCCACAAGAGTGAACCAAGCTAGGAGCAATTTTAGTACTGCAACATAAGATGCTTCTATTTTAAATTTCACTCATAATAGAAGTCACATAGAATGCTGTTACTACAAACAACAACATAGTTTTGTTTTAAAAGTGAAAGACTGCAATACTGCTAACACCGTCTCTCTCAATAACACATTTTCAAACATTAGCACTCTGATCTTTTGTGCTTCTAAGTCAGGTCATTTAACTTCTGTTTGTCTTAGTTTGCTCACTACACTTTGAAATGTGTAAAATACTATTTTTCCAGTTGTAACCACTGGGAATTATCAGTCACTTCTCAGACAGAAGGACAGCATTTCAAGTAGTGAAGAAAATGACATCTATCTAACAAAAGTTATCTAATAAAAACAGGTTCTCCTTTCCTTCACAAACAGGGGAATGAGGCTTGCCAGTGTATTTAACAGAAATTAAAGGGAAATCAACAATTTCATCTATACTTCATAAAGCTGTTGCAAGATTAAATTCACTAGCTTTATAAAGTTGGGATACTCTGTGGAAATGCTACAGATTTACAGATATCACTGTATAAAGAGTAAGTCATTTTGCAAGGAATAAAAAACTCCAAACATGGGGCTACACAGTGGCTATTCACAGAGGAGTAGGAACGCTCCACTCACATTTTGTTCAGCTCTGCTTCCTGATTTTCCCATTTCTGAAACTGGCCTGTCACATCAGTGGGAGCTCGAAGAATATCCTTCACATTTAAAAAGAACTCCTATAAAAGAAAAATACAGCTAAAAATCAGTTTAAATTAGACACAACTGAGACTTACTACCACAAGGCATTATTTCTTAATTAGCCTCCTAAAGTTTGTGGTTTCAACACTGTTTCAGCCAGGATCTACTAAATGTCTGACAAGGAAATCCACACATTTCGCATAACTCTGTAAAGCACAATTGGACTGTAATTCAGTGCCATCTCTTGGCTCTGACACTGCATGATACCCTATCGATACTCTAAAACCAAGCCACTCAAATACAATACTACTTTTAAAAGTTTATGCAAGAGCTCTCATGGCAGATTTTGAAGTGTGCTGCTGGCAATGGAAGCTGAAGGATGGCTTCACAATGAGGCCCTATTTTATGTGGGCGTCCAGCTTGGTGAAAAGTAATTTTCACTTATTCTGTGGCCTAAATGAAATATCCTACATAAAAAGCCGAATAGCTTCAACTGGAGAGACCAAGATCAATGATCTCAAAATGCTGTACAGCCTCCTTACAAGAAACCTGGATTTAAATTACAGCTCCAAACTAAGGAAGGAAATTAACTGTGCCTGACACCTCATAAATGCCTGCAAGGCACAGAGGCATATGCGTGATATATGTGGTGCAGAGACAAGGTAGGAATGATACTTCCTCTTCCCCTTTGGCTATATTTGTATAAAGTCTGATCTGATAGACATGGTATGAGAGTATCTGTTGGACTGAGTCCTATAAGCAAGCTGAACTGAGAAACTAATCTTGCATGTAAGTGCCAAGCTGCTCAGAGATGTCAAAACTTGGAGAGAGTACCCAGCTGCAGAGAAATGTGGCTGTCTCTGGAATTCACATGACTTGAATGTTCAATGGTAGCTAAACAAACACTGTGACATCCCACCTGATGAATTCATAATGTAAACTAAGTGGATATCACCTATATATCCTTGGATTCTATTCCTTGAAACACATATGACAACACAAAGCTTAGAGAGCTAGAGGAGGAACAGAAAGCTTACTTACATTCATAAACTTCTCATACTGAATAGCTGACTCCATGGTATTATTTGAATAATCCAGTGTATCCTTCCAAGAGTGCATGAGGAAAGCCAACCGTAACTGTCGTGCTGTTAGGAGTTTCAAAAGAAACAAGGAAAATAATCATCATCTAAAGCATTTTTATGGCCTCCAATACTGCAGTGGCTAAGAACATATTTTTTAATATTTTTACTATCAATACACCTACCAAAAAAGCAAGAACATTATTATCCATACAGATAATACCAGCAAGGACCAGAAGAACAAGGGAGCTGTTCTCAAGTTAGTGAAGAAGAAAGACACGTTAACTTAGCCATTTTTGGAAATTCCATTATGTGCCCGAGTAACAAAATTACCACAGTCACAACTCAAAGTACATTAAAAGCAGTCAAATTTCAAAGTAATTTTTACCTGTATGTTTCTTCAGTGCATCTTTTATGGTAATGAAATTCTTCAAAGACTTGGACATTTTGCAGCCAGCAATAGTTAAGTGGCCAGTATGCAGAAAATACCGAACCCAGTGATTGTTTTCAAAGTATGCCTGCAGCAAAACCAAAAAACACCAAAGACCCAACACTGTTTACATACATGCCATGAAGTAGGATAATTTAAAAATAAAATCCTGAGAACAAAAAGTTAGGCTTATACAAAACATACGTAAAGCATCAAAAATTAATTGATGGATTTGAGTAAGTTGCAGTCAAAGCAAAGCATGTCACTGTTTCACTGCAGAAATTAAAAGCCAGTTCACTCACCTCAGACTGTGCCAGTTCATTGTCATGGTGGGGAAAACGGAGATCAAACCCTCCTCCATGAATATCCATTGACTCTCCTAGAATGGATCCAGCCATCGCGGAACATTCAATGTGCCAACCTGGGCGACCCTGTTAAGAAAAAGACATTACTTAGCTACTGGCTAATTGTCTTCCTCTCCTGCCTATATATCATTCACTCACTGTTCTGCCTCTGAGCAGTTACGCACCTCAGGAAATGAGATAAGAGTGTTACCAAGAAAAAAAAAGATTCTCAGTCCTTAATTCATAAAAGTCCCAAATTCATAAAAGTATACTGCTAGATCTAAAGATCAAACATGGCATATACATCTGTGAAGGTCTGATTATCCCCCTTATTATTCTTTTAAAAATTACATTAGTATTTTTGATTGAAATACACATATATATATAATTACTGCAGATGAAGCCTGTAAATAAATAGAGGACAAATGACTAGCAACAGCCATCGTGAGCTTGCATGCAGACTTCTGTTTAAAAAGTATCAGACAGACAAACTGATACACATTCTAAATTATTAAATGAACATAGCAACAAAATCCACAAGTGAAGACAACATCCCCAGAATCTATACATTATTAATATGAGGTGAGGCAAACTATTTGTGTAACATGCTATTTAATAAGGTGTAGAAGATCTAAATCCTGATTATAATGTCCTTACCTTTCCCCATGGAGAGTCCCATGAGGGCTCTCCTGGCTTGGAGGATTTCCACAAGGCAAAATCATTTGGAGAATGCTTCTCACTTAAGCGATCAGCTGAGATGCTCAGGTCACCTTTCAAAAGAGAAAATGTAAATATATACATTTTATTTAAACACCACCATTATTGAGATTTTTGGCCTTGCTGTACCTCACATCAAGTGAATTAAAAAAACAAATGAAAAGAAAACCACTCAGCCTTCAAAATTCCTCATAATTAACCTTGATAATCCTTTGAGGTTTTGGTCAATGTTCGGTTGACAAGAAATTTGACAAGTATCAGCTGCACTGCTTTCTAAGTTTTGACATGAGATTCATGTACGTTCTCTCTGCAGGCACAATTCCAATATTGAAGTTACAGAAAAAGAAAGAAAGAAACAAAAAGACAGAACTACTTGTCTATGAGCATAGGGGGTTTTGTTGCTGTAACGCAGCAGAATCAATGCACTCCAAAGTTAGACAGATCCACATTAAGACTAGGATTGTCTTAATCTGCACACACAACACGACCACTGGATATTTCTTTCATCCCTAACCTCAGTTGCTGCACAGAATGGCTGGTAGTTGTTCAATACCTGTGTTTACTGTTTTATTACCATCACAGATGTGTTATGCATTATTTGCTGTTAGCTCCTCATGATCATTTAGGTGGTACTCTCATTAAAATACCTTTAAAACACAAGGAATTTGCCATTTCTGCAATACTGTCGAAGACTAAAAGTGGTTAACAATACCACATAAGAATCCAAGACTGATTAAAGACAAAACTGTCAAGGTTAAACTTGTCAACTAATTTTAATGTGCAGGCTGAAATACCTGCAATCTCAATTGTTTAGAATATCTAACATGCATTTTATAAATTATTATGCTTTTATTTACACCAACTGCAACATGCAAAACTTAGCATTTCTGCTCCCTGTAATAGTCAAAATGACATTATCTGTCAGGGTAAGGACAATCATCACAAATGAGTCAAAGCAGCTAAGCTGACAAGCAGTAACTTGCTGTATGCATACTCTTGGTTAGTTCCACTGATCACTCAGGATCGGTTCCTATTTGCAAAAGGACACAACAGTTCAACAAAAGTGACTGGTTACATGGTGGAAATGTGGAAATGGTATACATTCATGTTACCACAAAGATGGTGGTTTAAGCTAGCACCTTTCATTTCACATAGAAGATTTCAGCTATAAGGGTTTGAATTAAGAAAAAAAAATCATATCCATTTTAAGTTGCACCTCTCAGATATTACTAGTTACACCTAGTATGAGTGCCCTGATTTCACCTAGTATGAATGTTATATAAAAGCCTTTTAACAATCTTTTGATAGATTTTATGGATCGTTTGCTACTAAAACTGTACAATCTTAGCAGCAGATAACTAATGAGTCTGGTCTGTTGAGCATTTTAAGCTACTCCCTTGCTGTGACTAGACTCAAAAAATCCGTATTTAGATTTAGTTCAACAAAACAAGGTCTGCCAAGTAAAAAGAGTTCTCAGTATGAAATAAGAAGTCAAAGATTTGCCATGAAATAACCACAGCGTGGTGTGGAGAGCTTTCACCTCGTATGTGCAAGACCCAGCTCCAAGTCTTTGCTGCTTCTACTTTGAACCAGATGAACAGACAAATAACTGGACTATAGACAAAAGACTGAGCTATTCACAATTCTGACAAAATAAAACCCACAAACAAACAAATGATCCCAAAACATCCTCAAATTAATTATATTTCTTGCTGTTTTTTCAGTTAAAAGCTTTCAGGAAAGTGCTGGCTCAAGTTGCAAAACTTTGGAGAAGAAATCAACCGGGAAAGGAAGCGCAGCAGATCAACCTGCCAACTCTGACAGTAACTGTGGTCCAAATGTCAATGGAATCAATTGAAGAGGTCAGAACATCATCGGTTTAATCAGCAACTTAAGCAAATGTTATTTCCCCTTTTTACCTTCACCCTCTTGAAGAGCTTTCTGATCACCTACAGCTTCAGGAACCAACTTAGCATAGGAGTGTTTTTCACTGGAATCAAACTTCATAGTATCAAAGTATACAGATCCATTGGACACATACCTGAAAAGTTAAAGATCACTATTTAGCTAACTTTCCACCAAGATTTAACTGAATTTTATCCAAAAAAATCACTGTCTTAAACCTAAGTTTTCTAGTGTAACCACATACAGTATGGTACTGCTCAGTACTGTAAAGAGGACTTAGGTAAGCCTAAGTTTCAAGGCCTGACCATAAAGACTTCAGACAAACCACTGAAAGTCGTAATAAAACTGATCAAAGGGAAAACAACATCTTTTGTTAAACTCGTAAGAGGTGAGATGTCAGGTAACAGTCCCAAGATAAGGAATACCTACAACACTCCTCGTCCCTTTTAATATTTTGCAATAATATAATACAAATCGTGTTTGTTTCACAGTTCCTTTTGTCCTCCTTCACTATGTTAATTTTGTCCTGCTACCGCCATAATAAAAACTCTGACACAAAGTTAAGTTTCAGGACCACCAGGAATACTGATAATTCAGTGCAAACAATTTTGATATGTCCTCTTTTTTAAAAAATGTAAGTTTAAAGGAAGAACATGCAAGAGAAATTATGGCTGGCTGAACCACAGGTTTGCTTTTTTCAGAACTTAAATATAACTGTGTCAAAAAACTGAGGCTATTAACAGAAAAAGAACTCAAAACTTTCACAAGGGAATCTATCATGATACTTAGGAACGGGTATATTATCTTGATTTTCACAAATATTAGACAATGATAGGAAAACAGTTCACAATTACTTTTTTAACATATATTATTTAAAACTGATGAAACACTACTTCTGGAAAAGACTCCTATTGCTTATGAAAACAGAAAAAACAGTTCACAGTTAAGTGTTGAAAGCAACCATTCTAGCTCTGATACAGAATAATCACACAACAAAAGCATCCAGTAGCAAACTTACCCATAACCATTATCCACAATCTTTTTCACAAAATCCACAATTTCTGGCACATATTCACTAACCCGTGTTAAAACATCTGGAGGTAAAACCTATAGATAAAAAGTAGAATTCTATATATTTTTATACATGTATATAATAGATATATGCGCAAATATGCACTAAATATTTATATATTATACATTGGTTAAAAACTGGCTCAAAAGCAAGTGACAGTAGGTTCCTATTTCAAGCTTTCTGCTCTGAACAACGTGCTGTGGCCCATTTCTTCCTCAGTCTTTAAAGGCGACTTTAACAACAAACTACTGCAGGAGATGTCTGCTCTTCCAACTTACTGCACTTCTGTCAGGACAGGCAATAAGCCCCTCTGATTTCCAGGTAAATAAATAAAGCTTCACTGATCTGAACCACTGCCTATGACACAACACTGCATCCGTAACAGCCAAATCTGTCCTTGACTGTTACCATCACATAATCTCTTAGTGGCTGAAGACTGGTGCATGGTCAGTAGAAACGCTGAGGGTGGCAGGGCTCTCCTGCACAGCTATCAGACTCTACCCAACTTCTGGATCGGTTTAGGATTATAAACCCATGTTACACCAAAGGGAAGGGGTGGAGTGCACACATTAAACTCGATCACCAGTTAACTGGCTCTGGTAACATGCACAATAGATTTAAGACTGATGAGACTGAAACAGACCAGGTGCTAACTTAACAGTTACCTACTCACATTAAAGAAAATACTTAATAAGGTTGAAATATGAGCTTTTTGAAAGCTGTTAACAAGCTAAATTGTATTCTTAGTATTATGAGGCATATACACTTCTAGAACAGAAAACTGTTTGTTTACTTACATTGAGCGCTGCCATATCTTTATGAAATTCCCCTTCCCAGAATTTTGGGAGCTTTGAGAACATGGAGTTGTCAGTCACCTGACTGCCAAATTTTGTGTCCAACCAGTCAGACAGCAAATCTTTGGCTTCTTCCAATAGTATCTATAAGGCAATGATTAAAGTTCAACTGATCAAAGACTTGCCCTGTTTAAAGTCTGCAGAGAGATCTTATTCAGAACAGAGAGGTTTGCTTACGGAAAAAGACACTTGGCTATGAATACAGAATAATCTGTGCTTCTACCAGACTTTTATCATATTGCCTTTCATAAATATAGATGAAACAAACAGAAGAAGGAAGATAAACTGATAAATCATATCTGGTTTGATATTAATCACTTAAATAAGCATGTGGAATGTATGCTGTCAACATCAGGTGGGACCTGCAGTTATGTCACATCATCTGTTGTCCCCTGTTACTACAGGATAATCCTAACAGCAGCCTTGCTGTGCACATTGCTAAACAGTGTTTGAAAGACTAATTTGAACATCAGCAAGGATACATTTCAGTCATATTAAAAAGTGACTATTTTTACAATAGGCTATAGCCCAGAATCACAGAATCACAAAATAATAGAATGGTTTGGGTTGGAAGGGACCTTAAAGATCATCCAGTCCAACCTCTCACTAGACCAGGCTGTTCAAAGCCCCGTCCAACCTGGCCTTGAACACTTCCAGGGAGGGGGCATCCACAACTTCCCTGGGCAACCTGTGCCAGTGTCTCACCACCCTCACAGTAAAGAATTTCTTCCTAACATCTAGTCTAAATCTACCTTCTTCCAGTTTAAAGCCATTACCCTTTGTCCTATTGCTACCTGCCCCTGTAAAAACTCCCTCCCCAGCTTTCCTGTAGGACCCCTTCAGGTACTGGAAGGCCACAATGAGGAGTCCCCAAAGACTTGTCTTCTCCAGGCTGACACTTGGAGACCTCCAGAAGGTGTGATTGCTTAGATTTCAGTTGTTTTTTAAATTCTGTTCTGTCTGTTATATACACTTTTATAAAGGCACTCAATATTAGAATAGCTGAACACTTTTTTAAAAAGTTAATTTAGAGACTGAGTCTTCTCACACATACCCTATGCTTCCTACAGCAATTAGCACAGATATTCTGAAAGCAAGAAAGAATGAAAGTGGAAACCAGCTCCTAAAAGACAGTAGTTACATTGACTGACTTGGATAAGGGACATTATCAAAGCCAAATAAAGTCAACAGGATTATTGTCACTAAGTGTAATGGTCTTTGGACAAAAATTATCCGGAGCATAATTTTTGGGATGTATTTTCTCCTCTGATCAGTGGCGGAAACACATTTGAAAACTGCCACCAGTATTGGATGGCGATAAATGCAAGTTCAGTAATTTATACTGAAACTAACTCACCAAGACAAAAAAAGTCAAATATATACAAGAGAAAAAGTCCCATAGGAAAGGTAAAAATAACTGAGTAATTATCACAGTGAGTCAAAAAAAACCCAGTCATTGATAAAGACAGCATCCAAAAACTAAGCAGTTGAATTCAAGGATCAAAATTCCTGCACTGAATTCAAATTGCTAAGAACACCTCAAGCCCTCCATTCTTCTTTTTGTTAATAAAAAGTTCCATCATCTTTCAGGGAATTACTACAAGCTAAATATTTTATTTTACACCCCTGACAATTATAAGCCAAATATAATTCTAAAAGGAGCTCAAACTGACCTCATGACATCTGTTGATCTCTTCTGCAGGGAGTTTTGCTTGCACAGCTTCTTGTAAAGGGTCAAAAGCAGACTTCACCGCACTCTGAATTCTTTCCAACATTTGCTTTTTATCTGGATCTGTTGTCTCATTTAATTTAACTGAAAAGAGCTACAATTTTAAACAAATAAAATAACTAGAAAGCAACTCGCAGTACAGTAGTGCTATGTTCCATGCACAATAATTATTTTAGCCACACAGTACCTTGCTAGTGATGAATAATACATTATGCTACCTAAAAAGCTTTGATATCAAACTACTGAAACATATTCCTCATCAGAAATAAAGGTGAATTAAAAAAAACTTTAGTTCACATCCAAACGCAGTTTTTCAGAAAGACACTATAAATTACTACATCAGCAACAGCGCTCTTTAGTAATTTTCAGTTTCTATGCAGTTGGTCACCTTAATTACACAGTTGATTATCACAAATCTGTAAAGCAGCAGCTTTAATGTGAAACAGAGATTGAATGCTATGCTTGCAGAGTATGTCAGGCAATGATAGCTGGGCAAAATTTCCAGGCCTCCTATTCCCAGGCCTGTATTCAATTCATAAGACTGATAGTCTCTGTGATCTGTAGTTCTAAAAATGACCAGAGAATCACTTTCCCCAACCTTCAGTCCAGCATACACAATTTATTAAATCCCTAAAGGATTGGAGACTTTGTGCTCTTTCCAAGGTCATCAATGGTACAAAACAGAAATCTCACAAGTTTTAAAATACTACCGACATATCACTGTTTAAAAACTATTTTGAAGGGTTACTTTTAAAGTTTGAATTCTAACACACAAACATCCCAATGCTTTTTGAGCTTTTTCCCCAGTACCTCAACAACAATATGCATGTACTCACAAACAAGTTATATGGACATAAAAATCAAGCATGCCTTTTACATGGATAGTCCTTGTCAATTGTAAACCAATGGAAAAGTCAAAGTGATGTGCAGTTCCAGTAACATTTTTAATTTGTGTGATAGCAGTTCAATAGAATAATGGAAACAAGCAGAAAGTTTAAAGAGGTAGCAAGGTCAGAAGCATTTTTGATGCCTTGCTACATTATTGAGTAAGAACCTAAGACACTAGCAGGGATTAAATACCATGCCCACCTCTGAGGCAGTTTTAACATCTTCAAGTAGCTGATCTGGTGCTGATTTGTTCTCTCTATACCGTTCAAAAAGGTAATTTTGTCTTGCTCTCTTGATGATCTAAAAAGCAGAAATATGAAAATATTTTTGTGAAGTGACACTGTTATAAAAAGTGCAAATAAAATCTATTACAGACCAAATGCATTTCAGAACCCCTATAAATTCAACAAGCTACAGGAATTATATGCAGTAATGTAAATTAAACACACTATACATAGGTAATCAGCTACCTCAACAGAGTTAATTATCTCAACAATAGGCAAATAAAATAAGTTATCTTTGTAAAATGCTTAGTCTTCATTATTTATTACAACATTCATTTACATACAAGAATACAGGCTTTGCTACCATACGACTGCTACAAAACAGAAAAATCAGTGACCTTGTGTACAAAATGTATGTCTATGTTAATAAGTATAGGATTTATCTTGGCTTACCAAATGGCAATTATATATGACACTCTAACTCCCCTGCTCAAAGTACAGTATTTCAGATTGCAATTTTAAAAGACCTTACCTTATCATCAATATCTGTAATATTCATACAATAGAAAATGTCATATTTAAAATAATCCCTCAAGATTCTTCTCAGGATATCAAATGAGATGTATGACCTAAAAGCATAAAAGACATAAGGGTGTTTTTAGTGAACACTTGAAGTCTATTTCTATTCTATTCTATTCTATTCTATGCACAAACAAATCTCAGAGTCAATAATTTTACAACCGTTCTAATGCTCCCTCATCTACTAGTAAGCTTTTAATCACACAATGACTTAATATTATAACATGCTTTTAATCTTGCATCTCAAGCTTTGAATCTAATGAGACTATTTGCTAGTAATACACTCATCTAAATAAAGTACCTTTTCCCATTAATCTTTTGCTTCCAATAGGCACTGTTATTACCTATATGAAAATAAGGAACTGCAGTACCTGGCATGTCCCATGTGAGAAGCATCATAAACTGTTGGACCACAGCAATACCACAAGACCTTTTTTCCATTCTGAGGCTGAAATAGTTCCTTAATTGAAAAGGAAGG
Organism: Mesitornis unicolor; assembly: GCF_000695765.1. Classification (NCBI taxonomy): domain Eukaryota; kingdom Metazoa; phylum Chordata; class Aves; order Mesitornithiformes; family Mesitornithidae; genus Mesitornis; species Mesitornis unicolor. Next base: position 31,766 of record NW_010207721.1, read on the forward strand.
CACAGTTATCAGAAGAGCCTGAAGACGTGATCTCAGGCCAGTAACACCAGATTTGGAGATCAGAATGTGAAAGCATGGATTATAATTACAAAAAAAGAGAATAGAATAACTATTCCACCCCCAGTTTTACCATAATAGAAGAATCACCACTAGCTTTATCATGCAAGAGAGATAACAGGATGTGGCTGCTTATGTTATCTCTACTCTTATTAATCAAGATATCAGATTACAAAGATTTGGACTAGGCAGGGCATTACACAAGCTAGCTTGGTAAAGGGAAGGGCAGGCTTTCTTTTACATTGAAAAAGGTTACACAGTGTAATCATTTCACACATACTTGGATACAACATCTCATATAACATTGGTATTCTCGGTATTTTCTCTATTTCCCAAAGGACCTTCAAACAAGACCACAAGAAGTTTTACCAGTTTATACTCCAATAATATAATGGGTGAGACTTTTTTTTTAACACAGACATCATCTAAAGAAAGAAACTGTTTTTTTCTGTTCAGGTTGCCTACACTTATGAGTATTACAGTTGAAACTCTGGCTACTTTGCATGATAATAACTTGCAATTGGGAACTATATATTACGCAATATACAGACACCTACACACACTTGTAAGTATGTGTATATTTACTGTGTATATTATAACACTTGCCCAGCAAACAGGCTTGACTAACACAGCATCTCTGGCATCTGCTTGTTACATTCTGCAAAATACAACACAGAAACTGACTACCGACGGGGTAAACAAACAAACTTTTCATGACTTGTCTATCTGTGTTTCTATCGAAATCTCCACTTCTCTTTAATTTAATCACCTTACTGCGAGTCAGGCTGTTGTAGAGGCAGAGCCTAGAATGTTTTGTCCCTTCAGGAGGAGACCAGGGGGGCTGCACACGCTTGCCTTTACCTAGAGGAAAAAGTAGTTGAAAGAGAACTGAAAAGACACTTTCCATAGATCTGCAATATAACATTTTCTCCTTATCACATCATTACATTATTTTAAAAGAAAAAAACCCCACATAAAATCAGACAAAGCAGCTCCAGTACTAGTAATCCAACTACTTTTGTTAGAGCTCCCTACAAGCCACTGTAAATTATTTCAGTCTAGTTTATTTTCTACTCTCTACTTGCCATTCCTATTAACTTTTCATCCAAGTAACAGGAGAGAAGAGGATATAAAAGTAAAAGCATGCAATTCAGTTAAAGCATTAACAAGAGCTTTGAAATTTAATAAATCATTAATAAAGTGTCATGGCAGTCCTGGGCTTTCTGCAATGGCACTGATTTTACTGTGATGGCGTACCACGGATCTCACACAGAATATGCAAAAAATCTCCAGAGAGCAGGGTTAGTCTCCAGAGCCAATATTGACAGAGTATGTGTACTCAGGCCGAGAGGGAGGAGAGATGGAAAGGTTTAGAAAGAACCTGAGCTTTTTATCAAATGCTGTTGCTATGTACAGAAGGCATTTTCGAACACATTCATCTACCACAAATATGCTCCAATTCAGCAAGAGGCTAAGTTTTGCCATTAGAGAGAGTAGACAAAACCCAAGGTAATATTAGTGACAATATTCTTGCATTTGTTTTCTTGTAATTTTTTAAGAAGCAACACAGTTGTTAAACTCCTGTTTTTTTCAAACAAGAGTATAAGTATGGCATCTGTCGAATAGTGGCGGTTTGCTATGCACAGAGCTGCTTCCAGCTGTAATGATGTTAAACTAACAATCGCATGAACTAGGAATGAAAGCAAACCAGGAAATTAAAAAACACAGCAAGCTTAATACACACAGCTCTGTCTTCAGGAATTCTCACGGTATGCATTTTAACTGCAATTAAAATATTATACAAATTACTTGTCGTGACAGCAAAATTGCATTTATGATCCTGTGTCTCAAGGTGCTCTTCATTAACCCTGTTTCCACTAATATCTTCATATGAATATTTTGGCTGAAAACCTACAGGTAACGTAAACATTCATGGTATAAAAAATATAATCTCAACCTCAACTTCCTTTTTTGAATAACTGCCTAAGTAAGAAAGAAAGTTATTCAATGTAGCACTTTGTCTCACAAATGGACTCCATTTAATCTCCATGTGATGTATGCATGGAAATGTGTTTATTCTAAACATTTCATTGCATGAATTATTCCTGAAGAGAACACCTCAAGTTCAAGAGTAGTCTACCCATAACAACACAGACCATACACCAAGGTATGGATTTGTTTACTCTTTGATTTACAAAGATTACGCTGACATGCTTAATTGTGGCTAACGTTTCCCTAAGGGAAAGAATCCTATGTGGGTTAGTTTAATAAAAGATAAATCAGTAAAGCTTTCTTTACTTACAACCACACTAAACATAAGAAAAAACCCAGATACTGCACCCTAATGTTCTCAGCCTGCGAGTTAGGTGTCATGCTATATCCACTATATGGACACCAAGGGCAAAGAAAAAGGCATACTAGTTAGCCTGTTCAAGTAAGTCTCTGCCAGCTACAGTCTTCCCGTTGGTTGAACAGAAGTTCATTTGCTATAATCCACTCCTGGAACTCTCTGATACACCCCAAAAACCACCGATAAAATATCCAAGGCATAAGAACTGTGGCAGATTTGTGCGTCATTTTCACAGTGAACACTGCAGAACACCATTTCAGTTCTTCTTATATATATGCACAGATCATGAAGATAACAAGACATAACCCTTCAGAAAGAGAGACTTAACATTGAAGATTTCATGGACAGGAAAACAGAAACTTCTCTTATTGCTCCACCCTGAACCATGAAAGTCTACAGACAAAGTGTAGTTAGTGGCATTAAATCTGCTATCAGAGCCAGCAGTGCAGCTGAGATCCCTTCACTGCTGAAAGGAAATCAATAACCAGCACAAATGCATGCAGGCACACACAGATACAGGATCTACTTGCAGCAGTCTGACTTTAACTGCTGGTCTGCTAGGAACTGACACATGTATGATGAGAGGTTGTGAGAAGATTGCATTGGAGTAACATTAGTCAACAGCCATCAGCAAAAATGACAGACATTATGCATTCATTTGTAGGTACTGCAAGCACTATGCAACAGTTCTGTGCTATTATTATTATTTCATGACTCTCTGAGCAAGGATCTCACTATAAAGCAATTAAATTAGACTAGCTCATTGGAAAACAACTCAGGAGAGTGATGCAGCTCCCAAAAATGCCAGTACCTGTTCTTACACAATGACCTAGATTAACTGGTTAGTGTTTCCTCAAATCATCTTGAACGCCTAAATTACCAGGGTTAAACATTCTTTTTGAAATTCAGTGTTAATAATAATCATAAGATTTTTTAAAATAATAATTCAGTTTATTATGAATGTGTATATTATGCAACAACTATTTAGTTACCCTTGTAGGATTAAAAAAAAGTGAACTGAGCAAATCCTGGTATTTTAGGTAACAAGCCAAACCCCACATTCCTTTACAATCCAGCAGCCAGCTTTTTTAAAGAAAACACATATAATCAAATTCTGTACACTGAGGAATTTTAAAAATCAAAGGAATGTGGAAACAGAGCTTTAACATTCAAATAGGTCAGGATCTATCAATTACACAGTAACTGTATGTAAGAAGAATTTCATGACCTTAAACACAAGTTGATATGATCAATTTTAAAGCGTGCAAGAAAGTATGAAAGGGAACTTCTAGGAATTCTCAGCAACAAAAGTCAATACAATGTCAGCTAGTCTATAATCTGCCCACCAGTTTCATATTACTCACTTGTTTGTAGTTTACAAGGCTCATTTTTTTCACTGCTGTCATCATAGATTGCTTCTATGTGTCTGTACCACCGGACAACATGGATATACTGGTCCACAGGTGGCCTCGAAAACTTTCTGAATACCTCCACATCTGCATGTGAAAATGTGAACCCCTGGATATAACTACGAGTGCTCAGGTACTCGTTCAAAGCCTTCACCCTGGCTTCCTCTTCACTAATGCTCAGAATAAAACTGTAGTTGGAAGCTGTAAAGAGAGGCACAGGACACTTGGTCAGCATCAAAAGAAGGAGATCCCATGACCAAATTTTATCCTTATACTGTACATCTCCCCCTCTAAATTAGCTCTGGTAATTCACAAGAAATTGAGAAAAATATATTTCATAGAAGCTACTGAATAACTATCTATTTCCTATTAATAGGATTATGTTCATGCTGTGATAAGTTTTTGTGAGACATCTTTGTAAAGAGTAATAAGGACAAAAGCACAGGTCCTTTTCATGACGAAATATTATCTGCTTGAAATTGGAGAAAATTCTTCACGCACAGCAAACCTAAACAGTTGCTCTTTTCCAAGCTGCTAAAACATCCTGCAAATATTTAATACGATTAATTTTATACATTGTGGATAGGCTGTGAATACATCTCCTGAAGCTGAGCATATCCTTAAATCTTTGCAGGACTGGTGGTTGTACACAAGCTCCCAGCATGATGCTCAGTTACTCCTACTTGCTCTAAGAACTTGAAACGTAAGCTATCGCTGTATATTCCCACACTGCTCCTATACCCTGTAACACTCTCTCTTCTCAGATATATGAATAGTATTTAAAATGAGTAAGGTCTACACAAACTAACAGAACAGATATTAGATCATGCTCCTCCCTCATAATTTTTAAATTCCATTATTTATTTGGTATTCAGACAAAGCAGGTTCAATCATGTGTCATCTTTACAACTGCAGGGACATGGTGGAAGGAGCGGAAGGGTTCTGTGACTTAGCGGGGACGTTCACAGCAACAGCAAGTCCTGTGCAAGTCAGTGGGTACGACGCACGGGCGAGCACTGACGTTCAGTAAAGCCAGCATTCACATTTTCCTGAAATGACTCAATGTTTCTAACTCCATTCACATTCAAAGTACCGTAGAAGCATTAAGTCAATCTCCTGCTTAGGTAGTCAGCCAAGAAGGTAATTTAAGACACAGTGGAAGTCATAGCACAATAAAGTGAGGGAGGCAGTATGAGAACACCTGTCCCCGCTCCCAGACCCCGACAGAGACCACTACCACAAGTGTTGCTTCTTACAGGAGAATGAACATCTTCTGCACCAGTAGTTCCCAAAGCATTGGAGGTGCTCACAGCACAGTGCTCTCAAAAAGGGAAGGATGAAAGGAGATGGGGAAGCAATGGCTAGGAGAAGATGTAAGGAACTGCAGAATTGAAAAGTTTTTCCAAATATCATCAGTTAAGACTTCACGAGCAGCTCATTTTCTATGCTGAAATCAATTATTAAAATATTGTAGAGGAACTCGGGATGACAAGGACATTGAAGCTAGATACCAAGAATATTTGTGTTTGACTCTCTGGAGTAAAAATGAGATATAGCGGCATACCAGCAGAACTAATAAAAAAGATCAGTGATTAAAAAAACAATAGCAAAAGAAAAATCAAAGGTCACAGAAGATATTTAAAATTTGTACACAAAAGCAAAGTCAGATTTATCCTGTAAACTCTTAAACCTTCTCAAGGGCCATCCATGTAATTGCTCATTATAAATAAGGAATAAGAAGTAAATAATGGCTCATAACTAGACTGTAGGGGCTTGTCTTACCCACCTGAAAGGAATTCAGCTTTGGCTCACATAGTTAATTTTACTATAAACATTTCAGGTTCCTAAATATTTATTGATGTTTATCGTCACAGAACTTCACATGTTTAAACACGTTAAATAGTTTGAAATAGTTGTGTTCATTAACTATGGAGACATAAGTCTTCCTTGAATGTGAATTTTGTATCCACGAATGAGATGAGGGAGAAGGCCAAAAGAAAAAGTATTACAGGAATGATCTGTGTAGAAATGAAACTCTATCTCAAAGAAAAGATCTTTAAAGATCTATTGCAAGGAAAACAACACTCAATTTGCAAAGTATTATTAGGGTTATTATGACCATTATTCACACACCAGGCTGCTAATGCGAAGCAAGTCAGTGTATCTGAAACAATATAAGTGCTTTCCAACCACATCTGTAAACCAATCTAAAAGGGAAGTTGCACAAACTTACACACAAATACAACAAAGATGACAGAACTCATACTAGCTAACTCTGGTAAGGAGAGATGGCAAACACCGTCTGTAAACGTCAGTACGAGCTCAGCCCTGATAAGCAGAGGAGCCAAAATTGCTTTGAACAATCTTGGCACGCACATTAACACCTGAAATTATAAAGTTTGGGATTATGTCTAGTTGCAAGAGCAACAGCAGACTTGAAAGTATAATACATCAAAGAAACCAGTTAGCCCAGGGGATCTAACAGGAGGATGCCTTTATGTTGAGACTGATCAGACTCCAATTCAGTCCAAACTCATGTCCACGACTGCACACGATAGAAAGCACAGCATGAACACACCTGAGCTGCTGCTGACAGAGGCTCTCGGGGTGCAACAGCAGCTGAGCCACAGCAGTCTCACTGCACCAGTACGAGTTTCCCACATTGGTCTCACAGGCTGTGCTGAGCTCCAAACTTCCTTTTCTAGACTGACAGCTACTTTCAAACAGTGACAGGGAGCTTAAGGCTAGCACAGGTGTGTTCTACCCTCCACTGCAGTCAGGCACATAGATACAAGCAAATTTGCTGTGTTTGAGAGAGTCCTGAGCGATCAGTGCAATTCTGAAATACCTCTGAGCATCCTATTTCAGTGCATACAGGACAAAATCATTCCCACTTCTGGCATTCTTGTGAGTAGCTCCAAACTGGACTGAACGAACCAAACAAAAGCTCTTCTCCTGAAGCACAGGCTGCTCTCCCGAGAAGAATGAATATGATAACACTGTCTTTAAGAAGGCAGTATACTAGAGGACCATTTCTTTTCAAGCAAAACAAATCAGTCAAAACTTTCTTTACATAAAAGTCTGTTCCAATTTCATTTATATCACTACTAAAAACAAGACTAGTAAATCTACACAATCTTGGTTTTTCTGTGATTTGTATCCTGTCACTCTCAGTTCCCCCTCAGTGTCTCGCAATGGCTTGAATTCATCACACACTCCCACCAAAATATTTCCTGGAACTTCCTAAGTGCTTCATCCCCTCTCCTCATACACTTCAGTATCCCTATCCTCCTGTACAGCTCCAACCCATCTTTGCTCAAGCTGCCAGCTCTGCAACAGGCAGCCTGCTGTCAAATGTAGTTAATTATCAATCAATGAATTCAAAAACTACTGAAGGAGAAGGGCCAAAGGACACATATGGGTCTGAGCTGCTTTACCCTGTTGCTTTAGGAAACCAGGCTAAGAAATAGCCCTTCTCTCTAACTGGAATTTTTTTTCCACTCCTGAAACAGAAAAATTACAGTTGCTACTACTCAATTGCATTAGGAAGTGTCTTCTTGACAACAGAAACACAGGAGCATTACAGAGCTGTTGCATAACACTGAATATTAACTCATGTGAAAGGAATGATCCATAGACATCAACTCATATCACTCAAGAGCAGCTCTGTTCAGAAAACAGGCACTGAACATGAGTACTGGAGAGGCAGCAAAATAACCTAGATAAACCATAAGAATGGATGTTAACAATGTAACACTCCCCATTAAAAAGTAATTTCAAAAAATTCCACTGTAGACATAAATACAGTTCTCATACAGTATGATCTCTTTGGGCACTATAATTGTCACACGTTCTTCTTTCCATGCATGGAGCGCTTCAGTGACTCCTGAACACCACCGGGAATTTGTCTGCAAGACTGCAGCAACACACAGACTCAAAGACATAAGCTCACTTCTACATTTTATTGGTACATAAAACACCTTTTGTACTTTAATCAAAACGCATAACCCACACAATATTAAATTTGATGGAAATTTTTCACTTTTATTAACTTCAAAACAAAAACCTCTGTTCTTTGAAGGTGTTGATAGTAAAGTAAATACAGAAAAGCCATAAAGTAGGCAGTAAGCAAGCTGACACAAAAACAGGGAGTTACTTTGCTTCAGGGAAAAATTAGGTGTCCTGGGCTTCCCTTAACCTGCTAACCTTGTCAGTCATAATTAGATGACAACTGAAATGTTCCGGAATTTCTGCAGAGGCATCCTCTGAGAAGAAATCTTAGGCGTTTCTGAATATTTTAAAATGTCATTTCTCTTCCAACTTGGCTTTCACAAATTTAAAACAAGTCATAAAAGATAAGTGTAATGTGTCTCATTATTAATACAGCTCCAAACTGGCAGTTTATCATTCTGGCTGGCCACTCTGCTAGCTTTGGAAGGAGGTCCAACTATTTGCTCAGCCATTATCCTTTCACCCTTTTTCATAAAGATTTCAGAAGAACTGAACCAATAGAGCTATCCCATATATGCAAGACACGGCACACACACAGAGAGACAGAGAGACAGAGAGACAAGGGACTTTTCAAGACTCACATACGAGGATCAAGAGGCAGAGCAGGATTTTTAAGATGTAAGTATCTCACCATGAAAGAGCTTGTCAGTCCTAGTCACTTTGACCTGTGAGTTCCACTTCCACTTTTCCTGAAGTGAAACTAAACGTAACAATTACTATCTAAGTAAAAAGCAAATACTATTTGCCCATTAATATATGTAACTAAAAAGCTTCTCAAAGCAGTCCTGAACTGACTTTTCCCCCATCCTTAATTAAGATACTGAAAACACATCTGAAAAAGCCAGTTCCTTGACAACAATAAATGTTTCTGGACTCCTTTACATAGGAATGTTACTTGTGATGAACAAAGTAACTTTCAGTAACAAAGAAAAAGGGGCAAAATCTTTGAATCTACAGATCCTTAACTGGAATGACAGAAATTTCCAACCCCTTACATACCATAAAGGTATTTCATACTTGTACGACTGGTATTCCAAGCTTCCATTTGCTATAGTAGTGCCAAAAATTATAGGACTACCCTAGCCCTCCTTCCATATGGAAGAGCATAGTATAACCCATTATTAAAATACAACCACAAAAAAAATAGTCTGGAAAAGTCAAAAAGTTCAGACATGAGTTCAAGGGAAAACACAGGTGAACAGGAAAAACAGTAAAGGAGACAGAAGCAGGCAGAAAAGAGCAGATGATGCGGTGATAAGCGCACAACTGACTAAGCGGTCTGGCAGCTACCTCACATCTCTTTGAACCCATCAAGCCAGAGAACAGCTGTTTCCAAACTTAGTACTGAGAAGCTCTGAGTTTTTTTCCACAAGTCACCATGTGCCGTCATTAACGTTTACACTGGAGGTGAGGCACAGTGTGGATCACCTCCCACAGTCTCACAAGGCACCAGAGGTTCTCCAATCCATAGGCACCAGTGCGAGAGATGCAACCACCACCTATAGATCCGGATTTCTCACCACCCCACGCACGTACAGACCCAGTCGCACGTTGTACTTCGAACCCCTCGCTCCTGACACCTCGAAGCTGCATCAGGAGCTGCTTACGTGTCACCCTGTCACCTAGGGACACAGGTGACCTCCCCATGGGGCACCCACCCAACAGTGGGAGCAGGGAGGCTGTCACCTCTGTCCCAAGCCTGTC
>NW_010207722.1:0-651 GCF_000695765.1 Mesitornis unicolor
GGCGGAGGGGGGAGCTTAAAGGGGCCGGGAGCCCCTTTGCAAAGTGCACGGGGGCAGCGCCAAGGGAAACTGAGGCAGACCTAGGGTGGGACCTTTGCTTGGAGGGGGCGGGCTGTACCTCAGTTTCTCCACTCTGTTCCCCCGCTCTAAATAATAACCTGGTCCCTTCTGAATGCAAAATGCCCCCCGTGGGTCATATGTGGAGCCAATTTCTGCAAGATCTGTAAAAAAAAACCAACCCAGCAATGCACCTAGGATGTAGGAGCGTCGTCCTACCAAAGATCTCTGATGCAGGACTTGCCTGGGTAGGAGGAAAATAAAAACCACGGGCGTGTGTGTGTGTGTGTGTGTGTATGCGTGTGTGAGTCTGATCAGGGGTGGGGAACCCAAGGAGGGGAGGAAATCAGCCCAAAGCAGGGATGCATCCTGGGAAAATCCAACCAAGGAGCATTTCTTGTCCTAGAGCTGAACTGTGATGATGGGTGGCAATCCCAGGGCTGTGGGAGACGAGGCGGCGTGTGCGCATACTTGTTATTTATTGCCTCCTGCTGGGTGTGTTCAAAAGCGCTGAACATGCTTTTTGGTGTGGACCCGAACTGACTCATCCTTCAGTGAGCAGCTTGTCACAAGATGATGCTTTGGGGGCTCTTC
>NW_010207722.1:825-1380 GCF_000695765.1 Mesitornis unicolor
GCTGGGGACAGCACAGGCACCCAGGTCGCCAACCATGACACTCTCAGTTCTGCTCCCAGGCTTTGATTTCTGTTGACCAGACAGAGCTGAAAATCAGCAGGGATATTGGGACAATACATTGAGGAAAGAGCAGAGGTGGTAAAATGGAGATGGAGCTACTGCTCTCATGAAATACACCTTGGACTAGTGATGCAGGCCTGGGTGAAGTCTCACCTCCAAACACACAGAGGGGATCTGGGAAAGGCGATAAAAGATATCTAAGGATTTTGGCCAGAGAAGGACCTAAATAAACTACAGAGAGGAATAAAATGAGCAGCTGAGATGTGGACTAGGGAGGAAACACTGCTCCATCCGTGACTTGCTCTTCCCCTCTCTTGTAGGCATCTGTTCATTGTCCATTGTCCATTGCTGCATGGGTACCAGCAGCTCGAGGACTTTTGGTCCAAGCCAGATTGATAAAAGATGCTCAAAAATAACCAGCGCTGGAGAGCAGGACCCTGAGCATTGGTGCAGCCCAAAAATCCACCTTGGAAAGTCTTGGAAAACCTAAAGCAG
>NW_010207722.1:1411-28877 GCF_000695765.1 Mesitornis unicolor
AGCGACATCCAAAGCCTCCAGCGTGAGGTCAGAGGCCAGAGCTGTGTTTCCTACCACCTTCTGAAACCTTCTGGATGGTTTCTTTCAGCAAGAGCTTCTCCAAAGTTGCTACTTCCCCCTGTGCATCACAGCCTGGATTTGGGGGGTCACCCCGCTCTCCGCATCTTGTATCCCCTGGGACTGCTCTATCCCCTCCATCTCCTTGTCATATATCCGCTCCTGCCCCATCCCACCATCCTCGAGGTCTCTCAGAGGTGTTGGGAGGATCCCAAATGCTGTCCACCTTTGTTAACCCACTGATGGACACTTGGGGTTTCCCCACCAGAGGGATGCAGCCGGAGTGAGATGGAGATAGGCGGTTTTATTCCCCACTCCTGAATCTCTCTCTCCTTTACTCTGCAATCTTTATTTCTGCTTTCCCTTCGATCTGATTTACTGGGGATTTTCCTGCTCCAGCAGGAAAACTGCTGGAAGGGGATTTCTCTGCAAAGCTTTCAGCCTTTTATATGCCGAGGGCGTGCCAGGCTGGTTCCTGCAGGGCGGCTCTTGGCTAAGCAAGGTTTAGCAAGGGATCCCCATGGCAGAGGGTCCACTGCCCCTCTCTCACCCCCCCAAATCTCTGGTTGTGGCCCTGGAATGGAGCAGGTCCCCGTTGTCATGCTGCTGGCAGGTGCTTTTCTCCGCCAAGCCCGCTGCTGTATCGCTTCCCTGCCGTGACTCACCGGCACAGATGTAATTTCTAATTAAATAGCAATTCTTTTCAGAGCCATTTATTTCTGTTTCTTTTGTATTTTGATTGGAGTGTCAGTCAGGTTTTCACCAGTTTGTCATTCCCCTTTCCCCACAGATTAGCTGGGAGAGATGAGAGAATACAGAAAGACGTGTGAGCATCTTGGGTCCCAGTCGCCCAGTGAAAATCTGTGGAAAATATGGTCAGAAACTGAGAAGGAGAAAAAAAAAATAACCCCTGAAGAAGTCTGTTTAAAGCAATGTTTCAAAATCTGGTTTATTTTCCCCATCTTCATTGCCCTTCCCAGACCCACAAATCCCATTCTGCAGCAGACAATACCTTCTCTCCCAGGAGAAATCCCGTGGGATGCTCATGGTAGAACAGCCTTCTCCTGGATCCACTTTGTCCTTGGATAACCCGGGATGTGGAAAAATCATCTCTGAAAGGCTCCAGAACTTGGTCTTTGATGCTCAGCACCTAGTGAGCATCTCTTGGTTTGGGGGAGAAGAGGAAGCAGACCATCCTGTTACTTTTAAACAGGTAGAGGGGAAAAAAAAGCTTATTAAAATGCAGCAGTAACATGGGTACAAGCAGTAAAACCATTTCCTTTGCTGGGAATGGGACATGGGAAAACTCATGGCTGCTTTCAATATGGGAAATCACTCCTACCCTGAGAAAAAGGGTTTTATTTTATTGAGTTTTTGTATATTGATGAAAAATATGTATCGTATCATATCGCATCGCATCACACAGCTGTTGGTCTGTGTTATGCTGGCTCATCTAGCTCTGAAGCAAATCATCACCCCCAGTTGATAACCCAAATAAAGGCTCTCAACCTCCCTTCCCAGGGCTTTTAGCCCAAATGCATCCCACCTGGGTAGAAAACTATTGGTATTAAAGAATTCAAGAGGCCTCAGTGACCTTTTAAAGGGGTTCAGAGCAAGGGGATTTCTTCTGGTGCTTGGATTTTTGGCAAGGGGAGGTTGTCTCCATGCAAGATGTAGAGGAGTTGGCACCAGTGAGTAACCGCAAAGTGGGGCTTTTTCTCCCTGGGATTTGGTTCCTTGGAGTTTCTTTTCTGATTTCCAATGTTTTTAGAGGCTGAGCTGCTTTTAATTAAGCTTTTAAAAACGTTAGTAGGGGCTCTGATGCTGCACGACCAGGATGAGGATGGATACAGGGCTTTCTCCATCACCAGGTCACCTAAAAACCCTGTAAAAATGCTGCTCTTCTCCTTAATATTTAGAACAAAAAAATGGAGAAAGGAAGTGCTCATAATTTCCACCCCAGTCTGGGATTTATCCCTTGGATGGATGTAGCAGGGAGCTTCCTTCCTTTCCCAGCCTGTGTCTCTGGGTTCAAGCGGACAAAGCTGGGTAAAATCGATGTGGCTTCATGCCCTTATTAATTTCTCATCGGGGAAAAGCATGCTGGGCTTGTGTTGAAGTATGAAATGAAGTAGGCAAGGAGCAGAAAGAGCAAATATTAGTGCTCTTAATGGCCTTTTGTTTTACTAGCAAAACTGCTATTAATCACCCTGGTGAAGGGAGCCATAGCAGCTCAGGTATGGCTTGGTTGTGCAAACAGCACTGGAAATGATTGAAGGGGACACCTCCGAGCATCTGTGCCAGTGTTCAAGCCTGGGGTCTGGGGATGCCTGAAATGAGCAGCCTTAAAAATGCATGATTTTTGACTTTGCTGACAAGGTAGAGGTATCTGTCTGGGGGTAAAAGACTCCAGTGGAAAGCACAGGGCTGAAGAATCCTGGGTGTTGCTTTCAGGTGGTGTAGATCTCCCCATGCCTCAGTTTCCCTTCTGTGTCTGGGCTGAAAGTGCTCCACAAGAGCAGGAAAGGTACTGGGAGGCTGGTGGCCAGCAGGCAGTTGGTCTGGGCTCTTTTCTGCCATCCTCAACTTGTACATGATTGTCTTGGTTGGACTTTGGTGGGCCACGTTTTAAATGGAAATCTTAATAAAGATGCAGATTTGAAGCTCAGCTCACCAGGGCTTGAAGCCCTCAGGGGCTGGGGGGACTGGGGGGAACCAGGGATGCAGCAAGGCTGGGCTCGGAGGAACCACAGCAAGGTTCAACCTCGGCCAAAGACTGTGGGCCAGCACTGAAGCTCAACAGCGAAGTGGATTTTTCCAGCTGCTTTTTTTTGAAGAAAAAAAGAAAAAAAAATTTTTAAAAAAATATCCCTACCCAAATAAATGCTGAAAGAAAAAATGACCTTTTCCCCAAAGCTTTGGGCGAGGGTTTTCCAGCTTCCCTTGCACTTTCCTTTCCCTTCGAGGGATGCAGTATAAGCAGCAGTGTTCTGTGAATGAAATGCTGATTTGGTCCAAAACCGCTTTTTAAAAAATTTATTCTTCCCCCCCCTGTTTGACACCTGTCAGGATGATGATGCCCAAGTGGGATGGCGCTGGGGCAGGAGATGTCCTTGGGAGCTCTGGGCTCGCTCCTGTCCTCAGCAAGCCCCTCTGCAAGGAGAATACCAAGCAGACGGACCCGGCCTGTGCCAAGGGGACCTTGTGCTAATCTCATTTTCGCGTGTCGCAGAGTGCCTGCCTGCAGGATTAGGCCAACTCCTTGGGCTTCATTTACATTTTCAAAAGCCTTGCCTGTGACCTTAGCCAAATTTCTGGCTTTTCTTCTTCTGTAACTCTGTAGGGACTGAGTTGTGCTGGTGAGGCCTCAGAGGTGCTCAGGGTACATGGCTATAAATAAGAAGGATAAAAGAATTTGATTTAGCGATGTGCTGCCTTGGTGGCTTTGGAGACCCCAAATAATTTTGGGGGTGGTTTGGTCTCCAAAAGCCAAGTTAGATTTGCTGGGCCAAGTCTTCAGGAACTACTTGAGCACCCCTTGGCACCAGCAGTTCTGGCAGAGCTGAGCCACGGCGATACTTGGATTTAGGGATTTCTTGATGTTTTCTGATAATTTCACCCCAAATTCCGTTTGCTTTCTCATTTCTTTTGGATTCTAGTGGTGCTGGGAGAGGGAAACTGAATCTCTGGTTGCTGTACGTGACCATCACGAGGTCTGGATGTAATTACAGCATCCAACTGGATTGGTATCTTGGTGTTGAACCTGGGAACGTAAGAGCTGCACCCTGGCAGGGGAAAGGTGACTTTGCTAGAGAAGGTTTCTCTTTCCAATTCTTCATGATTTATGGTGTGTAATGATAATTAATCAGGGGGAACTTCTGACCCCAGAGAGTGGCAGCGTGGTGAGCTGCTGCTGTGGACATGGGTATGCAGCTGCTTCTGGGGCAGGATTTAGGGTAGGGGACACACTGTGTGTTTTGGCCACCGTCTCCTTATTTCACAGTTCAGAAGCTGCTATTACCTATGTGGAAATACTAATATTAATAGAGTTTGTTACTGCTCCCATCTCACCCAGCAGTGCCCGTCGCTGTGTTGTCTGGTCCAGGAGGGTCTGAGCCATCCCTCAAGACTCCAGTTGTGTTTCATTGGTTAGCCACAATAGAAATTTCTAGCAAAATTTATTTTAAACTGCATCTTTTTTTTTACAATAGGAATGGAAAAGCAAAATGACCGGGAGTTTCCGAATGCAAATCTCCTTTTCCGTGGTGGCGGCTTGTTTAAAAGCTGCAGTGAAACAGTGCTGGCATCCTTCAGGCACAAACAGCTCTTTGAAACTTGGACAAAGGCACGGAAATTTGGGGGTTGCCAAGTGTTCTGTGGGTTTTTTGGTTTAGGCTGAAATATTTTTTTTCCTGGAAAACTTTGCCTGTCTCTGCTCCAGGGCCCTGTTACCATGATGAATTTGCAAATGAAAATCCTTTAAGCTTGGTAAAAACCAAAGGATTTTGTGCATTGGGGCTGGGTGAGTCTGCTAATGTAAGCTGTTAGAAACCCCAAATGCTACTGGAGTTGATATTTTTTGGGGGCAGATGCATTAAATCTGCTTGGTTTCATGGCTGGATTAATGAATGATGGACAGAGCTGCCCAAGGTGGTGGGAAACCCTCACTTTTTCACTGTATCTCCCTGCATTGCTCTTCCTGAGAGAGCTTTACTAGTTAAAAAGTACAAAATATGACATTATGCCCTGGCTGTGGCTTAACACGTGGGCTGGGTGTCCAGCACAACTTCACACAAAACAAAGAGAATCTTCCCTGCTGTATGGATGACTTTAAAAGCCAGGAAAAGCTTAAAAGAAGCTCAAAATCCCCAATTTTCCTTCTTTTTGTGCTGCTAATTTCCACCACAACCTAGTCCCATGCCTGCCCGGGGCATCCCTGGCCAGGCTGCAGGGAGATTTAGTGCTGGATTCTCCCGGAGTAGGAATGATTTCGGCAGCGTTGGGTTTCCATGGTGACTTGTGCAGCATCCCAGGAGTCAGGACCATGCCAGATGCACACCCCAAGATGCAACTACCTGGGAAATTGAGGGGGGGGAACAAACAAAATATCTCCAGCTTTGCTGAGTCACTGCTGGCTTGTATTTATAGGCACTGTCGAAGCTCGTTGTGGGCTGCTAATAATATATTTTGTTAATTAGAGGCTGCAGTGGAGAGCATCTTGCCTTCTAATTCCCTGCTGTGGCAGAGCTAGGGCTTGTTAAATAAACAGCCGTGGTGGTGGGGGAGGGGGGGAGGAGAAGGGGGAAGCCAAGAATTACCCCCAAAATCTCGTGTTACGTCCCTTCCCTTGGGTCACCCAGTGCTGTTGTCCCTGCTGCCACCTTCCCTAAACCCTCCAGGAGCCGACTGCCACAGGAGGGGAGTTGCGAAGTGGCTGGGAACAAATTTGCAGCGGCTAAGACACAGTGGCAGTTTTGCATAAAATATCCTCCCAATGAATATTTTAAATGGACTTTAGTAAGATGTTAATGAGTTTTCACAGTTGATGAAATTAAGGCCGTGTTCCTTCAAACCTTGAGGAGCTGACTTTCAAGGGCTTCTATTTTATTATTTTTGGTTGCAATTCCTCCTCTGGTTGATGTTTGCTTTCCTTCTCCTTTCCTCTCTCATTTTGGTGGCACCTGCCCTAGTGGAATGCTTCTTGGCAAGGTCGGTGGCAAAAAACATAATCTCAGCCCATCAGAAGAAATATGGGGAGCTGAAGACAGGGTTGTAATTGGTTTGGCTTGGTGAGGAACGGTCCATCAGCCTGGTGGAAAGGGCTCTGTAGCCTACAGAATTCTGGTATTTCTAGGTTTTTTGGAATTATCTCTAGTGCTTAGGAAATGAAGATGAGCAAGGTGCTGTTTCCATTTCCCAGCTCTACTGGGAATAAGAAAAAGGGGCTTTAGATGTCCATCCCTTATCCCTCACTTGACTCTTTGCCCTGGATTTACAACTCTTCCACCAGCAGGTCCTTCCTTCTTCTTCTTGTTGAGTCTTGGTTCTCACGTGGCTGTGGTTACCCAAATTTTCACTCCATGTTTGCTGGTTTAAAAGCAAAAGCTGGTGTTCCTGGGGCCAGGAACATGAGCTGCTTGAGGATGCTTCCTCTCCATGAATGGTATGAAGGAGGAATTAAATTCCTCTGTAGATGTGCCTGGGAGGGTTTAATGGTTGTGTTGTGTCTCAAAGCCTTTTTTACTCCAGCACTGACCATGGAGGAGATGCTGGGGCAGGAAGCTGGATGAGCAGGTCTAGATGATGCTGAGAGACACCAAAACAATGTGTGGCTTTTTTTTCCCCTCTCTGTGTCCCATCTTGAGACCCCCCCAGGAAGAACTGGGGACCCTGCAGGGCAATGGGCCACCCCAATGCCCTGTGTCTGCCTAGGGACTTCCCAGCTGCTGCCTCACTGCAGCCATTCAGGGCTTTCAAAATCATCTGGCACGTGTTCCAGCTTTGGTCTCCTCTTTGTTAGGAGCATTTTGGGACAGGCTGAACAAAATACAGCTGGCTGCTGCTAAGCTTTGGGGGAAAAGAGACATAAATAATTCTGTGACTGCTGAAAGGTCCTGTAAGGGATGGGATGTGGATAGGATGCACCGGAAAAAGTGCTCCTAAGTCCATGCACGCTTGACTCCACTCTCCTCAGTGTACTTAGAGAGGATCTGTTCCTCCTCATCAGCCAGAATACACTTGATAAAAATGCAAAGGATTTAAATCTTCAACCTGGAAAGGATTAGATAATTTTTTCCCAAAACCTTCTTTCCTTCAGAGACGATGGCGAGACGCGTGTGCCATGCGTGAAACTTCAGAAGGCATCACTTCAGTTACGTGGGTTCAACCTTTCCAGCTCAAAGGCATTTACTACAAGGCTTGGATTACCCATTGCTATCTACCTTGTTTCCTCTCTTCGGTAAGAGGCAAGTGCTCATAGAAGTAAAAAGCCTATATTTTTTCTCTTGAAGCTCATAGGAAAAAGAGGATGGTTTGTTGAAACAGCTTCTCGGGTGCGTGGGCAGGCACGAGGGAGGGTGCTGCGTGTTTGGGTGAGGTAGGGTGGTGTCACTGGAGCATCTGAGCTCTCACTCACAGGGTGGTGTGTGTAAGATTGCATGTGTGCATGTGCCCAAATCACCTCGAGTTTCAGCTGCTGTTGAGTTTCAGCTTTGGGGTGATGGACTTTGCTGTCTGGAGGTGGAGGACTGAGGATACTTGTGGTTGACATTGGCTGCAAGTTGCTGTCTCACCAGTGTTTTCTTCCCTTCCCTTCCTTTCATACCTGAAGACTCCACTTTGAGCCCTCCCTGCCCAGCTGTAGGAGGGGAGAGGAGGTGCTGGGACCAGGCAGTAGGACTGGTTTTATTTTGGAGACCCAACTCATCTGCCCAGTGGGAAACCCCAGGGGTGCTGGGGTTTGTGAGATGTCTTCTGGACCTTGTCCTTGTCCATCTCTTCCTTCTGCAATAGCTCTGGATGTGGGATGCTTTGCCTTCCTCAAGGAAGAGGTGTCCTGGGAAGAGGTCCCCCAAGAAAGGGGCACTCGTGGTCTTCCCTGCTACCCAAAAATGCTCAAAACCCTCAGCTCTGGTGATGTATCAAAAAATGAGTGTCTGGGAAGGGGAAATTGGGCTGTTCATCCCCAGCAGTGTCCTTTGACAAGCTTAGGGGTGAGGAAATGCATCAGGAAATCCAAACTGTGATTTTCATTTCCCCCCCTCTCCCCTCATCTTCTCTCCACCTCCCTAATTTCTGTTACAAAAAATAAATGTATTTCTTGAAGTGGTTTCAGCCCATGTCAAAGGTGACCAGCCGAGATTGTGCCATCTCCGTTCGGTGTAAATGCTACTGTGCAGGAATTACCTCCTGCTCCCAGGATCAGTATCCAGCCTGAGATGAAACAAATCACGAGGGCTTAAAAATAGCTTGGAGAGGGTTATGTCATATCACTAGGAAGTGGAGAAGGAGACGGGACAAAAAAAGCCCCAAAGTCTACAACCTTCATAAATTGATGTCTATCATCCCTGATTGTAATTTTCTGAGACTGAGTTCCTATTTCTGTGTAACTCTTACAGAAGATTTATCCCAGGTTTGGAAGGCATGGTGGGACATCAAAAAGTAAGTGTACTGGGTTGGTAAGGGAGGGATTGAAATAAAATGAGCCCATAAAAAAATTTCCCAATGTCCTGTGCTCAGTCTGCTTGTTTTAATATTTCCCAGCTTCTGCTACTGGGTACACGAAATATAAACTTTTACAGACTTTTTCCTGTCCAGAGATATTAAATTTGTCTTTTTTTTTAATGCTTCCTGATGGTGTACAGAGCTGGATGAACTTTTTCCAGCCTCCTGCAGGCTTGGATTTACCTAGGCCAGATGCTGAGCAGGATGCCCTGCATGGGGACACACTTCTAGAGGGCACGTTTCTTCATGGGTAAAGAAGCTGAGAGTAAATTTGAGGTATTCTTAAGTGATATTAGAATGGCTTTGAAGTTGAAGACATTTACTAAGTTGTAGAAAATGTTTACTACTGGCAGCTTGAGCTTAGGCAGGAGAGAAGCAGCTGGAGCATGGTATGGGCTGGGATCTCAATTGTGGTGTAGCATCTTAGGGTTAGATTGGATATGAGGGAAAATTTCTTTACTGAAAGAGTGGTCAAGCCTTGAAAGGAGCTGCCCAAGGAAATGGGGGAGTCACCATCCTTGAAGGTGTTAAAAAAACTTGTGGATGTGGCACTTCAGGGCATGGTTTAGTGGGCATGCAGGTGTTGGTTTGGACTTGATGATCTTAAGGTCTTTTCCAACCTTACTGATTCTATGATCTTAAGACCTAAGAACAGACAACCAGGCAAAAAAAAACCCCAAACAACTCTTTTTGCACTAATCCTGTGCATGCAAAAAGGCCGAGTGCTGGTTCTGGCTGCTCCATTGTGTCTGTGGTCCCTGGGCAGGGATCCTTGCATCGCTGGAGGATGGAACTTGGATGAGCAATGGTGGGAGCAGCACCAGACTGCCCTGGGGTGCAGCATGCACCAAGCATCCCCTCTGCTCTGCTGCTCTATTTTTTTTTTCCAAGAATAAGGCCAGGCAAAGAAAAATCTGTGCTCCTAAGCCATATTTTCTGGCCTCCCTAAGTGGAGGGGCTGTGATTTGTCTGTGCCAGCAGCTCCAGACAAGTGGAGGGACATAAAAACATCTCAAAATGAGATTTATTTTTTTTCTTGAAGACTTTTTTTATGTAGCTTCCCTGACCCAAGAAGCTTCAAGCTTTTCCCTGCTTTTTACCCTGAAGCATGTATCCTTCTCCTGCTTGCTGCAAGGATGAAAAGGAGAGAGGGGGGAAGAAAAATGTAAAAATCCATGTTTTGATGGGCAAAGCTTGTTCCTAAAATGCTTGAGAGCTGCCAGGGCTCAGCATTGTGATGCATTCGGCTGCTCAGTTTCCTTCTTATTCACAGGTGGAATAAAATCCAATGTTTTTGGCAAGGGGAAAGCTGAACGGCGATAAGAGGGGAGGTCGGTTGGGCTTGGCTGAGCGGATCAGAGCGTTGTGTTCTCCTTTTGCCTTTGAACAGATGTGTATCATTGTGCCTGCTGCAGCACAAAAATAAAAAATACAGCCTGACCAAATGCTTTTTTCAAAGGAAACCATAGTCTTGTGTGGCTCCTACTTTGGGAAGGAGCTTGTTCCCTTTCCTTCCCCCCAGTAAATGTCAGTGAAAACAGGCTGTTCTCCCCAGCATAGTATTTCCCAGCAGGGATGTGTACAGACAGGAGGATTTTTTAGCCAGCTTTTTATCCATGTGAGTTAAATTCTTTGGAAAAATGTCACCTTATGTGACTTTGCGAGGTCCAGCCAGGCTGCTGGTGCCAGGGAGCAAAGCCAAGCCCTTGGATGCGCCTTCTGGGCAATGTCGCCTGGGCATAGAGTCTTTGGCTTGGGATGTCAGCAGGTCTCTGCCTGGGGCAATGCAAAGCCTGGGGCATGAGTGAATTAGCAAAGCTCTGGTGAGCCCAAAAAGCAATCCTTGAGGTAGTGGGGAGGGGGAAGAAAAGAAATTGGTTTCTTTTTGTCTTTGAGTTGCAGGGGAATCAGGAGGAGAGAAGGATGCTGGCTGGAGGGACCAAGCTGGGCTTTGGGGGGTGCCCAAAATTCTCAGAAACCACCTCCTGCCCTGTCCTGTTCTGCCTGATCTCAGTGATCATGATTACTTTCCACAACCCCGTGAGCCAGTTAAGACCTTGTAAGATATTTGCTGGGGCTTTGTGGCAGGTTAAATTAGGGATTTTTGATGATGTAGGTTGTGGATTATCTGATTGTGGGTCAAGCAGCCCGGCAGTAAAGCTGTTGATTAAGTTATAAGGGTTTTGGGAGGCGATCAAGGTTGCTCAGAGCTTGGGCTGGAGTTTGATGCTGGGTGATAAGAACTGGGGCAGGTCGGGGCAGGTCAGGGCTGGATGTAGAAATCCAGTGAAGCTTATGTAGGGCACGGTCTTTCACCGGCTTGGGGTGAGGTGACAGCACCTGGTTGCTGAGGGACAACCCCCATATGGTTACCTGGTGCTACCTTCTGGGTGCTGTTGCTGGGTTAGACAGATGTTTGGCAAGATCCCAGCCCATACACAGCTACTGGGTGCTAAGAAGGAGTGGGACACAGCGTGCTCTGACTCTTATGGCAGTGAAACCTTGGGGATGGGGGAACTGCTGTGGTTTTGAGGCTCCAAATGAGATCTCATTCCGCCTATCTGCCCAAGCCCTCCATTAATGTGAACGTTCGGTGAAACAAGAGTCATTAAAGCTCTCCTTGTGCTAGGGCTTTTGATCAGGGAAGTATTAATTACTCTGGAAGGCAAAGGAGAAGGACTAATGAAGGGGAGATCAAAGGGAGCGGTGAGCAGGCTGAGTTCAAAACTAGAGCTCATTTCGAGGCCTGCTCTGCAGGAACCTGCCCCAGGGTCTACTGAGAAGGTCTTTACCCTCATCTGGACTGTTGAACGTGATGGGGCATCCATCAGAGGCTGATCTCCACCATGAAGTGCTCCGTGGTGTGACCTTGCCTGCCAGCCATGCTAATCATAGGATCACAGAAGTGATTACTAATTATTTTGGAGGGGGAAGGGCATGGGGCTTTGCAGGTCTTGGGCTGTGCTGGCCCAGCAACACAATGTTGGCTCCAAGGAGGAGCTGTAGCCCATGGGTAATGTCCTGGTGGGAAAAGAGGACCCAGGAAGAAGGTCAAGCTAAAAGTCCATATTGGCACAAGAATAAATTGGGAAAACCCAAGTGGGAATATATTTAGGTTGGAAATGGAGACAAAATGCACAGAGGATGGACAGGTCGACAAACACGTAAAGACACCATGATGGAGAGATGCGCCTGGGGACACTTCCTCAGGGCTGAGGATCAGGAGTGTTCATTACCTGATAATTTGTTTGATAGTTGATGGAATAAAAATGCAGATATTTGCCTTGATGAACTGTATCCGGCCATAGGGGCTGCTTGGGTAACAAGCCATTTACACACAGATATTTTGTCAGTTAGCTGGCAGGACCTATTAGTAGTGTAACATATTTGGGAAGATGATTTGATCAGGAATGGGAGCTCCTGCAGGCAGAAGCTGCATGGGAAGGTACTGAGATAACACTTGGGGTCATGTCCAGATGTTGGACTTTGTTGCTGGTAGATGTCCACTACCCCTTCCCCAGCCCTGGCTCTCCCATTGCAGGTATCTCATGCTAGTGGAAACCTCTTCCATTCCTTGATGTTCCTCCCTCACCCTCAGTTTTCCCCTCATCCCTCCCGACCTCTTCATTGCAGAGCACAGACCTGCTTTGCCTTTAATAAGAAAGAAGCTCCCTCTCAATGTGTCTTAGTTTGTTGTCTTGGACAGGCAGGATTCCCCCAGGAGCTGTATATTTTTAGTGCCCGATATTGTTTTAATCATAGTGAGGAGTGCTGCTCAGCAAATATTATTTTGGGATGTGCAAAATTAGCGATCCTGCTGTCAGGAAAGAACTGGATAGCGGCCTACAAGCTTGGAAGCATGAGCTGGGTGGAGGATCCACTATGAAATTAAAGCAGCTTTGAATTTTCCCTCCTCCATGAAAACTTCAGCCTTTTCGTGCCCATGAAAGGGACTTTTTAATAAAGATTTGTATTGCTTTTCTTTTGCAGTAAAAGTGGGCATTACTTTTTGCACAACTGGGATAATACCCGTTTGGGGCTTTTATTCACCAGATTCTTCCTCATACATGAAGTCCTGCAGCATTTATCAGGGTTCTCCTACTGATCTTCACCATGGGGCAAAGGACTGACTTGGTCCTGCACCCTGTGGAGCTGAACAGAAGGTGGGTTTGCCTTCAGAAGGGTCTTTAGTTCTTCTCAAAGCTGAGCAGCTCTGCCCTGCCAAGCCTCAGCTGAGTCGGTCTTCTCTACCTCTTGAGTCTTAGGAATCTTTGCCAAAATGTTGGGTTGTTTATTTGTGTCCTGCATTCACAGAGTCTATCTGTGTCGTATTTTCCAGGCTTTTTTTGAGTTCAGAGGTGAGGATCCCAGCACAGCCTCTCAATTCTGTGAGAATGGGGTGGAAGCACCCCACGCGTGATGGGGACAGCAGAAGGAGGTTGGGGCTTCTCCTGGGAAGGTGCTGGGAGTGAGAGAGCCGCTTGCGCTGCCTTCTGCATCCTCCCAATACTGCACCGACTCTCAGCTGTGATTGCGGAGCTATCCCCAAATCAGAGGGGTTGCACAGCAACGGGAGCTGAGAGCAGGGTGGAGGGGAATGGGGGCTTTTTGGTTAATGCTGCTGACTTTTTTGATCCTCCCCTTAAATGTTGCTTTGTTGGAAGCAGCAGTAATTGGGGCAGGGAGCTGGGTTTGGCCTCTCACAGCCGTGGCTCCTGCACGCGGAGTAGAACATGACATGTAGGCACAAAATAAAGTGAATATGAGTTTTGGGGGGCTGGTTTGGGGGCTCCTGTATCTATCCCCAACCCTGAGTGGGTGGATGGTTCAGATCTGCTTTTCTTCCAGGGGTTGCTCTCGTTTCTACCCTGTCCTGTCACTTTGTATGCTGACATGTCCGCTTCCAGGCTGAAAATGCCTCAAATGAGACGAAGCCTGATCTTAAATTGCTGCTCAGAGGATGCTGCTTCAGCCTTTTTGGGGGGAGCTGTGCTGTGAGCTGCTCCTGAGCTACAGAAGCTCTACAGAAGTAGGGGTTGTGGGGTTTTTTTTGGCTAACGATGACAAATCATTGCATGTATCTGAAAGGATATAATTAACATGGGTGACAGGTCCCTGAAGCACCTCAGTTGCCAGTGAATTTACTTTTGTGGGTGCCAACCTGGGGTGCATGTTGGCATTCCAACATGTTCTTCTCCAGATGCTCCTCAGGGCTCCTCTTTGACTCAGTGAGTCTGGGCTTGGTTTGCCATTTGTTGCAGATACTCCATCTGGGACTATTGAGCCTTACAGATGACCTGCACCATTGGATGTTTGCCCTCAAATTTAGAAAACCCTCAACAGAAAGATTCTGAAGAGGAAACTGTGGTCACCATGCCCTGGGGATGTCACCCCAGAGCCCACACCTCATAGAGGAACAGGACCTGCACTTTGCAGAGTTTTTATAGCACGGGTTCCTCACAGTTGCCTCCTTCTAATCCACCATGGTTTGCATCCTTGTATCCCAGCAATCATACTGGGAAAGCCCAGTGCCTGACCTGCTGCCTGGAGGAGAATCACCTTGTGTCCAGAGGTGAGGGATGCTATATAATCCCACTCCAAAGGGCTGCCCTGCTGCCAGCTTTGCGGCAAGGCCCCTGCTCCCCTCCCACCTTTTGTGTCTGGAGAGGATGGCTTTTTATTACAGCAATTTTCCTGTATTTCATAGCCAGCACTGGGGAGAAGTGCTTTTGAAATATAATTTGTGCATTAGCTCCAGAGCCCACTTGCGGCTTTGCCATAGCTTGCACTTAAGTGATGCTCTTGCTGTGGAAATGAAGGGGTTTAACCACTCTGAGGATGACTGTGGAGATATCTGTGTGCAGCTGAAGGAACGCTTTCCTGGCCTGGAGCTACCTGCAAGCAAACAGCTCCTCTTGGAGCAGAGGTGAGCTCATCCTGGTGCTTGATTCTGGCCTTCATCAACTGCAACTAGTCCTTCATCCCAGGTCACCAGCCCTTGAAAAGTCTTCATGCCTCTACCCCAAGTCTTTGGGGTCCTTCAAACCTCCCACAGGGTTGTGCCTCTTTGCTGTGATGTTTTGGGAGCCACTGCTGGCAGCAGCGTTGATAGATGTGTTGTCAGATTTCCTGATTTCAGATATTTTTAGAGCATCCAGGTGGCCTGATTAAATTTTGGGCCAATGGGGAGGTCTTTTCCATGCAGGTCCTCAACCCATTCTCATCTGCTGCCCTCCCCAGTGGCATTGAGGAGATGGGCTTGTTCAAACAGATTGGAGTAGAACATTATTTATAAAGGTCCCCAATTGCAGCGAGGGAGAGTGGGGAGTGACAGTGGGAACTAGCACAGTATGGAGCAACCTGGAACGGGATGCCCTGGAGCAAGTGCCACTGGTGACAAATGAAGTGTTTTGCTTGGCTCTTTCTGAAAGGAGCAGCAGGACTCCTGGTGGTCCTTCTGAGCTGGGAAGCTGGCTTAGATGTACAGTGAGGCCTTGCTGCCCTTAGAGCCCATGGTGGGGTCTTGACTGTACCATCAGCCCATGTCTACCCTTGTAGTGTGGTTTCTCTGTGCTTGTGTCGTTAGGTTAACCTGTCTCCCAGAAGGTTGGGGGAGGATTTGGGAAGTCAGACTAAGTCCAAACAACTGGTGCCTTCAAGCCATTTCAACCAACCCTGAAGGCATCCAACGTCTTTCATTTTGCCTACAGAGCTCTGTGAAACACCACTTGCTGGGTTTAGTCCACTCCTGAGAAACACCCATGTCTCCAGAGACCGGCTGGGTTCAGTTCAAAGGAGAAATGGTCTGTATGAAGCAAGATGAGTGGTGTTTGCAGCATGGTTGTGAGGGAATTAATGTGTCCGGAGTCATCACCTTGAGAGGACTCCTGCAGTCAGTAAAGTCCTGCTGAGAGCACCTGGGTAGGTTTAGACCTTGCACTTGCCTGGGCTTTTAAACTTAAAGCTAGAAAGTAGGGAAGGCTTGGATTAATGGAGTTGGCCTCACTAAATGACCCTCAAATTCCTAATTTACAAAATGCCTCTTTATATACAGCTCAGCTCTTCACCAAGCTAAATCAAAGCTGTTTCTTCAGCTTTTATTGTCATGATTGAGGGTGCTGTAACTTGCTATCAAAACTAGTGGCTGTTAGCACGGTCAACCAAATCAATCTTTGTCCATTGGAGGTGTCTTCTACTGCTGTCTTCAGTGCTGTGCTCTGGGGTTGGGGTGTAGAACTCCCCTTTGCTGCTGGCCACTCCATTTCCAGGGGTGAACTGGGCGCAAATGGCACTTTTCCAATTCCCAATTGGACTGAAATGCAAAGCATTGAGAAAACTGTGTGCAAAACATCATCTCTGGGAAGAAAACCAATTATTTTCCCACCCGAAATACGTATCTCTGGATAATGCTAATTGCATATCTCTGAATAATGCTAATTGCACGCAACCTCTGCAAAGACATATGTAGATAATAATACTTCGGTCTTCAAATATCCTCTCCAGAAATCTCATGAATATGACTAAAACTCCTCAATTTTGTCCCTTTAAACACTCCCTGCTTTATCATGAGGCTAATGAGCCGGCAGAGGGCAGAGGAGCTGGTTTCCAGCAGGCAATGTAGGTCGTGCTTCAGTTTTTCTTTCTCTGATAAGCAGCTGTGGGACCTCCCTCCTTCCAAACCTATTCATGCCCAGCACCACGGCTAACGGCACGGAGCAGTGGTCTCATGAACTGGAGAAGCGCTGAAGCTCACCATGAACCATCTTCAGCCCACGGCTGTAGATATTTGTGCTATCCAGACACCAGGCTTGCAGGACTCGGCCATGAGCACTTGCCTGTGGGCCAAGAGTGGTTGCTTTTGGAGAGATATGGGAAGATGGGTTGAGGGATATGTAGCTATTTTGAGGGCTGCTTCTTTAGGAGCTAGGCAGATGGATAGGACCAGGAGCGTGCTAGCCATCTGGATGGCCTCTGTGATGTTTGTCCCATGTGTGTGTTACTAAATCAAGTTCTTTGCTTTTCTAGACAGTCTCAAGGACTATCTAGAAAGTCATTTCCCCACTCCTCTGTTCCCCATCCCATTTCTCTCTGTGCCCCTGAGCTCCAAGGGATGCCTGGGGAGGTCCCTCACCACCACAGTGGTCCCTCTGTGGCCGCATGAACCCTGCGTTCCAGCATCAGGGGGATGTACGGCTCATATATGGGAATCTGGCTGTCTCCAAGACTGGTAAATATAGCTTCAGCGAGAGCATGTCTGCATGTGTGTGACAGTCTGTGCAGCCAAGCTCTATTTTTAGGAGCACTGGCAAAGGACACACACACACACACACACAGAGATCTAATCACAGCTTCTCTCAGGCAAATGTTCCCATTCTCTGGGTTTTGAGCCATGCTTATCAATTTCCTCCGCATTGTTTTCTTCCTTTCTTCTGGGACATGACAACCTGCTGTGGGGAGGAGGGAGGAAATGAGCTGTGATGGGCGAGAAAGATGGAAGTGGGAGATACCTGGGTGGGAGCAGGGTCTGCCCCCTAAACTGAGAGATGCTTTCCTAGCCAACAGCCCCATGCTTATAAGTGGGCTTGGGGGCATGCTTCATGGACTTGAGCTGCTCCATGGGTTGGTGTCACCTGGGACAGCTTGCATTTGGGGGAGTTGGAAGGTGGGAAGCACTGAGATGTCCCCAGAATGCTTAGTTTTGCTTTGTATGGTGATGAAGGCAGAGCACGGTGTGAGGAGGAAGGCTGAGTGATAGAACAAACCATCCTCCAGGCTGTGATTTAGTGTCGTTGGCAGGAAGGAGCTGTTAATTTATTAAGAGTTGTGTGATGTCCAGCTAATTCCACAGTGTGTTTTCCTCTTGGTGTGACTCTCTGGGGAGGGATGACATCGGTGATGGGTTGGCAGTGCGGTCACAGAAGGTCCTGGTGTGAATCCTAAGGGCTGGACAACCCCCAGATCTCCCAGTGCCTGCAAGAAACTAGCTTTCCCCAGCTGTGCTGCTCACAGAATATAAAATATAGAATATAAAAGAAATATTCTGATTTATTTAATTCCCCTCAACAGCTGGGGAAACCTCACGTGGTTGAACTTCACAGAGTGACCACCTCTGACAGCCCCGTGTCTGGGGGGTGATAACACCCCAAGGCATAAATATTTCTGTAAGCTTGTACCTCAGCCAAGAAAAGTATATAGTTTTTTCCTACAGCCAAGCTTCCCAGGATCTCTCTCTGACTCATTAAGTGGTCAGAAGCCATTAATTTAACTCCTTGCTTTCTCCATTTGGCAAGACAAGAGATTCTTAATTGCCCTTGGAGGTGGCAAAGATGGATAAAGCCAGTTAATGTTCATCCTGAGCTTTTGGTGCAGTGTCTGTTTTCTTCAGATAATGAAATGAAACCAGTTTGATCCCCAAAATTTGGCATAAATCCTGGTGGTTTTTAGCTAAAACATTCCTTGTCCGGCATTAATGGAGCAAGTAAAAATTCATCATTATTTTGGGGCAAAACCTGCTTTACTCAGAGCTGGCTAAAAAAATTAGACTTTTTGCAGTTGTGTGGCATAAAGAAATAAAGAATATTCTGAAGCAGAATTACAATTTTAAAAAATTCTTGATGGACAAGACCATTGCAATTGTCCTAGGGGACACACTGGCTCCATTTCCTTCGACAGGACTTCAACTTCTGACGTTCAAGTTAAGTTTGAAGCAGTTCTGTCAAGCAGAAAGCCATCCTAATTTAAACAAAAAAAAATTCAGGCCTTTTTTTTTTTTCTTGAAATATTGCAGAAAAAGTTGCCACCTGAAGGCCCTGTCCCTGCTGGCTCTCTGCTCCTCCAGCCGCTGTGCCAAAACTCCACGGAAATATATTTTCTAAATGGGCTATTTGCTTTCCTTTCCCATTCCCCATAAACACAGCTTTTTTGTCTCATAGCAAAGATGCACTCTCACTTTTATAAGCCTGTCTTAAGCACCACTTCTTACATCAATGGCTTTAAATGGAAAAAAAAAAAAGCGACCGCTTTGGAATACAAATGTGGCATTTACTTCCTTAATGCCTCTCTTGTGCTAAGCTACCTTCAAACCCATCAGAGACACTTTAATATATTGAACAGAACTCCCCTCATTTTGATGCTAATGCAGCATTTCATGCAGATAATGTGCTTGAATCAGGCGCCGAAATACATTAAAGGTGAAATCCTGCTGGTGGCTCAGCTCTCTCCTCCTTCTCCATTTGCATCTCCAAGCCAGGTCTTGCCAAGCTCCCTGGCAGGTCCAAGGCCAAACTTGTCTTATCTAACTTGGTTTATGTCTTTTAATTTAACTAAAAAAAAAAAAAAGAAAAAAAATCACCTGGTTTTTTTCATGCCATTTTATTGCTACGGGGCATTCACTCATGGGACATCCTGCAGCAGGATGCTCTGGCGAACAAAATGGGCTTCACTAGCTCATGGAGAAGAGGTTTTGAGGGGCTTTTAAGCTTATGGTCTGGATTCAGCCTCCAGCATCTCTGTATCAGTTACAGGGATGAGTTAAAAGCCAGAAATCAGTTTTTAAACCTATGAAGAGCATTTCCATAGGTTTGCTGCTTGCAAGCTTCCACGCAGAATCGTAGAATGGTTTTGGTTGGAAAATATCTTTAAGATCATTGAGTCCAACCATCGATCCAGCCCTAAGTGCACCACTAGACCATGTCCCTAAGCACAACATCTCCTCGTTTTTTAAACACCTCCAGGGATGGTGACTCAACCACCTCCCATCTCTTGGCCTCCTTTGAAGTTGGGAATTGCTGATCCCACCTGATGTCCTGGTTTGAGCTAAATAGAACTAATTTTCTATTTAGTGATTTTACTTCTCAGCTCTAAGTGGCTGTACTGACCGAAACTAAGAGCATGTTTTTCCAGACTGTTCACTTCTACAGATGATAATGCTTGTATGTTATGTAAACATCACAAGGCCACTGTCTCACCATGGGTACCATATCTGCACCTGTGGGGAAGAACGGACAGGACAGACCATCCAAAACTGACCAACGAGGTATTCCATCCTACATACGTCATACTCTGTATAAAGCTGAGGGACTACGGGTGTCTCACCCCTTCTCTGCCCTCTGCTCTCTTCTTCTCCTGTGATGACCAAAATTCAAGCAGAACCCTGCTAGTTTGCCTGCCTCTGATCCTGATCTGTGTGTTCCTGAATCTGGTTCTTGCATCCTTCTCCCACTGCTGCTGAGTCCAGACTGGGACTTTTCCACTGCCCTGCTCTGCAGAGCCTCTGGTGATGTAATTATCATTGGGGGGTGGGTGGGGGGAGGATTTTATATTGCTTATATATATATATATGTACATGTACATATTGGTATATATTTCATTGTTTTCCTGTTTACATTATTATCCTGTAGTATTAGTATTATTGTTTCATTAAATCAGTTCTATTTTTCAACCCATAAAGTCTCTCTCCCTTATTCTCTTCCCCTATTGGGAGGGGTGAGGGATTAACAGAGAGCATCTGTCCATTTTTTAGTGGCCAGCCCAGCCCTAAACCACAACACCTGGGTATTTTATAATGTTCCTGTTCTCCTCCTGCTTGATAGTATCAGTCAGGTGTCCCCTGAGGACTGGAGAGTGTCTGCTTCTATTCATTCTCCAGAGTCAAAACTAATAATAAAAAAAACTCTGAATTTGGGTCAATGTGAACTGATTTTTGTTTTTATAATAGAAAACAAAAAAAAAATAAAGCTTCCGTTTTGGGTCAGCAGGTGTCAGAGGACCTGACAAGCAGCTCCTTGTTAAAAAAGAAATTAATTTATTTGTGGCAACCTCATTTTGTTTTGAAGAAATCAAAGGCAGGCGCGTCAAAGCCTGGAAAGACTTTCAACTGTGCTTTTCTGTGACTGTGTCAGTAAAAAACAAAAAAAGAAAAGGCTGATTTCTGCTGAAATTCTTGTGATTTGGGTCTGCAAGTGCCTGGAAGTCCCAGAGGAGCTTCTCTATCCTTGGTGGGACATGTCTGTGGGCACCATTTACTGCCCTCAAAGTGGTCTAGTGGTTGAGTAATCCCTTGCAAAGGGGAGCAGGTGGAGGCTCTTCACTCTGCTCTTGCAAATTAGGTTCATTCCTCTTAATTAGTGCTACTCACTAATGAGCAACCATCCCTTCAGCAAAGCCAGAGGAAGGGCAAGGAGGGGTTGTTAGCTGGATTACATGGCTTGTGGAGAGGCATGGGTGCTTCCCCTTGTGTGGCAGAAGAAAGTGTTGATGCAGATAGCTTAGTACACGAGGTTTTTAAGATATATTCAGCCTCAGGAGGGGGAATAGTCCCTTTCCTGTCCTCCCCCCTCCCATGGTATACTTGTTGAAATATCTGGTGGGTGTTGGTCTCTTCCAAGTAACAAGTGATGGGATAAAAGGAAATGGCCTCAAGTTGCACTAGGGGAGGGTTAGATTGGATGTGAGGAAAAATTTCTTTACTGAAAGAGTGGTCAAGCACTGGAACAGGCTGCCCAGGGAGGTGGTGGAGTCACCATCCCTGGAGGTGTTCAGAAACTGTGTGGATGTGACACTTCAGGACCTGGTTTCAGTGATTAGTCTCAAGCTTTTGCTGTCCTTCAGGTGATGGCAGCCCATGCAGATGTACCTGGATGAGCACATTTGCTGCTCCATATCCCTGCTCACATGTGTCTTCTCCTCGCAGGTGGCACCTCAGCTCAGGGCTGAGCATCTCTGGTGCATGTCTTCTCCGGCCACTGATATAGATGGGCACAAACCAAATGCCTGGAAGGAGCCTGGGCTGTATGGAGAGATGTAACCTCCTTCCCTGTGCTAACCCCAGGTTTCAGAGAGCCGCTCTGTCACCACAGGAGGTGCAGGAGGTAGGGTGTGGCGGTGAACAAATCTTTTCTGACAGCTGGGAAATGCCGTGGCCTTTGCGATGGAGCTGAGCTGAGGGGTGGCACTGCTCCCTGCACAGGCTGAGCCTCCGCTTCCAGCGCTGCTCAGTGCATTATTCTTGGATATGGAGTTGGCAAAAGCAGGCTTGGACCCCCTGGAGATGGACTTGAGACCCCTTGGAGCCCCCTTTGGAGGAGGCTTGTGTTTTTGCATGGAGGGTGAAAGCTGCACCCATAGCTTCTTGTTCTGTTTTTATCTCCTTTTCCCTTGCCTTCCATGCTCCCAAGTTGATGCAACCTTCAAGGGTTCTCATCTCCATGAACCAAGAAGGATGGCATTAGATGGACTCTGAGAGAGCCCCTTTGGGGCTAGAAGACCTTCCCCCAGCAAATCATAGGGTTTTGAGAGTTCCTATCCAAACATCGCCCTTCCCTGGGATGAGCTGAACCCCTCTATCCCATGTCCAGATTCCACCAGGTCATCTCGCCCCCACCAGCACCACCAACCAAGCTCATTTCCCCAGTTAAATATTATTAGTCCTTGAGCGAAAGGAGGAGGGAGGTGGCGAGGAAGGATCTTTATTGGGAGATTGTAAATGGGAGGTAAAGGCACTTAATTCACTTCTGCTTGAGAGAGCTGATATGAATAAACTTCTGGATGAAGATATTCACGAGGGTTCATTAGAGGAATTAACTCCAAAGTGGTAATGAGATTTCCCACAGTAAACTCGCCCATAAACAAGGGATGATGCAGATATCATCCCTGTGAGGAGTGGGGTCCTTCATGGCTGACAGACCTGGAGCATGGAGGAGTTGTCCCCTGGTATGTGGCTTCTTCCACATTTATCCCAAAATGAAGCAGAGATGATGTCCTGGGTCTTGAAGCTCCTCACTGTGAGGAGCCTGCAAACCTGAGTTTGGAAGAACCATATGGACCAAGGAGCAGGATCTGGGAGTCAATTAAGCATCCACCCTTGTGGTGATCCCACCAGCCAGGGAGAGGATGATCTCTGATCCCTTCATCCTGGAGGCAGATGCTCGGAAAAACCTGGCTGTGGCCATCCATGCAGCTCTGTCTGTCAGTATGACACGTGTTGGGGCTGTTGGGAGCACTGGGTCAACCTTCACCCTCGGGGGAGGTGAAGGAGAAACTTCTGAAATCTCTCATCTTGCATTTTTGTTCTCTTTTTAATGAAATGTTTTGTTTCTGCCATCCTGGCATGCTATTAATTAAAAAAAAACCAACTAGTCTGACTTTTGCCTTTTAAATTATGATAAATAGAAGATATCAAAGTCTGAAATAGCATATGCCATGATGGGGCAAAGAAACACGCAAAGAAAAGATCTCTGCTTGTCCTCAGCCCATTTTTCTTCTCTTTCATTTTGCTGAAGCTTTATGTGAAAGTCACTGTTTCAGATCAACTCAAACATATTCTTTTCCCCCTCAAATTTTTTATTCATTACCTGCTCCATGGGAAGACAGACACAGTCTTTCACTGGTACCTTCTCTCCTTCCTTCCACAGAGCCCATCTGAAGACCATCAGCACCAGAGAGCTGATTTGTATGGACCTCTGCATCCCATGTTTAAAGCTCTTCAGTGTCTTCAAGCTCACACCATCCACCCATCATCTGCAATGAGGCCACCACAGGCTGTAGGAGCACTTAGGAAGCTCTTCCTAGCTAGATCTTCTGAGGTAGGTCTGTGCAGGGTCCAACACTATGCTCTTGCAAGGACCAAACAAGGGGAAACCCACGCTGAACCTTGGCCAGGGTTGCTGGGGTTGAAGGAACATCCCATTTGCTGCCACCAGTTGGAATCTGCTGTTACTGGGGCCAGTGTGAGACCTTCTCTGATTCGTGAATGGGCAAATCTGCTCAGTGAGGGAAAAAAAAAGTCCTTGTGGGGAGGTGGGGATGCTTGGCCAGGGCAGGGGTGAAATGGAGAGCACAAGGGGATTTGAGGACATGGGGGTATCAGTGATGCTTTAGGGATGGGTTGAAGCCAGGGAAATGCGATTGAGAGAGTGTGGGATTTACCATTCTGCTTTCTGTGGTACCTCCTGGATTTATTCATAAATCTAATGCTTTCAGTCCACCCAGCATTTTGGTGGCATTTTCTTAAGGTAGAGTAGAAACCTCACCCTTCTGGGATGGGAAGGTGTCCCCATCTCCCATACTCATCATTCCTCCAGGACGTGCCCAGGTTGTCCCCAGCTGCCACCAGCTTTTGTCCCCAACATGCACAGCTTTGAGGACAGGAGATTCTGGTTCCCTCTCCCAGCACCCTGGACTTCGCGGCTCAGCATGGGACCAATGGAGAGACCTTTCCAAGGCTCCCTTCTCCTTGGAGAAGTGTTTAGATTCTCTCCATGTGCCAAAATGACACCGTTGGGTGCCAGGAGCATGTTCTGGGATGAAGGCTGGCTACCATATGTGTTTCTCTATCTCACAGCCAGCATCTCAAATTTCAAACTGGAGCCAAGCAACCTCGAGAATTGGTTTTGGTTTTGGTTTTGTTTTTAATTAAATCACAAAGTTGGCTGATAAAGATAACTTGACTTCATGCACTTTGACTCCTGTGAGGCGTTGGACTTAATCACGCATCCCAGCCTGATCAAAATCCGGCCCCGCACCAGCCCTGCACCGCCTGCATTAAATGGATTAAAATCTCCCAATTAATGGGAAGATCGCCAGTGTCGCGCTTCTGCTTTTTGCTAGATTTCTCACCAAGTGAAAAAAATGATATAAAAAGAAGCACCCGACGTATTTGCAGATGCTGAAATGTGGCAGAGCAGAAAGGGGAAGCAAATAACGCGTGAAATAAGGATGACCCTGATGGCGCCAAAGGCTGGGGCTCTGCCGAAATCCGTCTGCTGTGGTGATGGTGTGGCAGAGCTGGGGGTGTTAAGGGTGCACGGGAGGGGGTGTGACAGCTGTGTCTCCAAGGAAGGGCTACTGGGGGGCGGTTAGCCAGGCTGGAGGTGCTCACAGGAGGAGGAATGGGGTGGCTCGAAGCACATGGTCTTCAAGTGGGAGCAGCACCACCCACAGCCTCTCCCCAGCATCTGTGGGGAAACTGAGGCAGGGGGCAGCCCTGCAGCATCAGGACGACATGGGAGATGGTTTATCCAATCCAGTATCATGCAATACATCTGCTTTTTTGGGCGGGAGGGGTGTGGACCCTTTCTGTGCCCTCGCACAGCTGTGGATACTGAAGCCAAGCACTCCCTCTGGTCCTCTGCTTTTCTTGTTTCCTGACCCTGCCACCCCAAATCATTGGCAAATAATCTCTTAATTGCTAAACACTCACTTCTCTGCTAATTAACCACCTTGCAGGCATTTAGGAAATGATGGTCTTTGTTCATAATTACCAGGAAAAGGTGATTCCTACCTCCCAGAAGCAAACTCATTTTCACCTCCCAGGAAACATGCTTTTTGTTTTTTAATTTGATTGAGAGGCAGACCCAGCTCTGGAGGGTAGTTTGATCCTACAAAATGCTGTTTAGGGATTCAGAGGCTCCATTTGCTTTTCTCTTGTCCCTTCAGAGAGTCTCAGACCCAGCTCAAGGGCTCCACTATCTCACCTTGGTGGTGACCAAGGTTCTCCTGGCTTCATGCCTCAGTTTCCCCTTCTGCTGCATGGGTGCAAGAAACAGAGGGAATTGTTGATACAGAAGCTCAGCTAAGCAGGGACCATGCCAGGGGAATGATGCCTGGCCTTAAACACCGAAAAATGAATGCTAAAACCGAAGAAAGGACCTAAATAGAATTAAGTGGAGATGCTGCATGATGAAACCGAAGGAAACCCCCAGCATGATAGAATAAATGATGTTAGTCTGTCATTTCTGAAAGCCCAGACCTGTGTGGTTTTAGTTTCCCACTCAGGGTTCATCCCTGTCACAGCCGGTGGCCATCACCACCTTGTCAGGCCTGATGAGCAAGGCATTTCCAGTGATCCCGAAAGAAAATTTCCCCTTTCCCTGCAGTCTTCCTGCACTAAATAATAAATTTGAAAGCGTTTTTCCCATCGGGGACAGCAAAATGCTGGACCGGCTCCTCACAGCAGCATCTTGTGCAAGGAGCAGCATCCTTGGGGCTAGAAAAGGTCAAATAATTACATTTAAACTCCCCTTAGCCACAAACCCCTTGCAAATCCCAACCCTGTGGACCTATAAAACATAGAGAATATGTATTTTTCATAATTAGATTTTGATTTAGAAAGAGAAATGTTGTTCGTCAGATGCTTTTAATGCTTTCTCGGCTATAACTCAGCACCCAAAAGTAAGAATAACATTAATCCTGGAGATAGGTGCTGATCCCTTCCCAGGAAGGTGATAGGAGCAGGGTATTTTGGGGGGAGTTTTGGAGGAGGTAGGGCATTCTGCAGACATTTTTCTGTCCCATGAGCTTTTTCCATTCACCAATTTTCATCAAATTTAGGAGGGAAGTTGTTTTTTCAAGGGAAAATGGGTCTCCAAAGGAGGAAAGTGAAGGTGTCAGGAGGTGCCCAAAATTATGGACCTGAGCCTTTTCCACCAGCCACATGGCTTCAGGGCTGGGAAACGGATTACGATGCTTAAAAAAACAGTGGTCACACATTTTTTGGCCAGAAAATGTAATTTTAATAGAGAAAAAAAATCTATATTAGTGCTTGTCCATCCTCTGGTTTAGTCCCTGGCTGGTGCAAGGGCTTTCATCATCCCTGGACTTTGCCTCTCTGGCTGCAGACCCTTCCATATCGGTGCATTAAATGTCCTGAAATTAAGCTTTCTAATTAGGGTGTGCTAATTGCTGCTGCTGCTAGGGCAGCTGGGATGGGGACCTGTTAGGGTGTTGCTGGGCTTTATTAGAGGGCTGGAAGGGGGATTGGGGGCAGCTGTAATTTTAGGCATTCCCTCCCTGTGCCATGACCAATCCCTCAAAATTGGAATATCATATGGAGAGTGGGGTGTAAATGAGGTAGGGTACTGGTTATTGAGAGGGAGGGTTGAATTGAGGGTGTTGGGGCTTGCAGGCTGCTGGGTACCCCCAGTTTTAGCCCTACTCTGGGAATGTTTCCCTCTGTGGCTTGGCTCAAAGGTGTTTCATCCCCCTTCTTCTGGGGTGGGGACACTCCAACTTTGGAT
This sequence comes from Mesitornis unicolor, assembly GCF_000695765.1. Classification (NCBI taxonomy): domain Eukaryota; kingdom Metazoa; phylum Chordata; class Aves; order Mesitornithiformes; family Mesitornithidae; genus Mesitornis; species Mesitornis unicolor. The sequence goes on from NW_010207722.1 coordinate 27,706, forward strand.
CTGTGGGGTGCAGGTGCCTGCCCAAGCAATGCTGGCTGTGCTGGGGGGTCAGGTTGGGTACCCAGGCAGTGGGCCCCCATGTCAGCCCCACACCATCTGGGCACCCCTGGCACTGTCCCTCTCTGATTTAGCACCCAGAAAAAAACCTGCAATGATTTTGGCAGGGTGGGATGCTTGTAGCTTTAATTAGTCTTCCTTTTTAATTTTTAAATTTTTTTTAATAACACTTTAATGTTCTGCCTGGATTTGCATCTGTCTCTTGAAGTAGGCAGCTTAAGGATGGGGAGATAGGGAAAAACACTGCGGGCACGGGGCAGAAGGAGGAGCGGGAGCTCGAAGGTCCACGTTGAGTTTGGCTTGGGCTTAGATTCTTTGCTTTCGAGAAGAGAGAAATGATACATCCATCCTGAGGACATACCCAAACTGATGTTGTTTTGGCCAGGAAAAGACAAAAATAAAATATTTTTTATTTTTGTACTGCGTGTCTGCAAGTGGCTTCAGGGACCAGCCAAAATCTTGCCAGCATCTCCAAGGGCTTGAGAATTGGAATATTTTCATCACTTTATCACCTTTTAAAATCAATTTTGCATTTAGCTGCTCCAGTCTCCTTCATGTATCTGACTGAATCATCACCTCTTGCTGTCGGGGTGCCTCGGTTTCCCTTTTAGTGCCAGGTTTGCTTCCTTACCCTTGCCCGTAAAGGTACCAGCTCAGCTGTAGGATCCAGCTATCCCATAAACACTTTGAATAAGCAACACTGAGAAAAAAAATCATTGAATTTCACCCCCTAGTGACGACTGGAACATATTCCTCTGCCTTTTCATTTTCCCCCTCCTTCCCAATTGCTCCCAGCTGGGCTCTGCCCTGGCACTGCCCTGTGTCGCAGATATTTCAGATGATATTTCTCATGGAGAGGGAAAATCCGGGTTCACATCCGAAGGGGTTGCAATGCAGCAAATAACCCCAGCCCCAGCATCGCCCCCCCCATCCTCCCCGTTACACAGGTAATACATTCCGTGGATTTCATGCCGCACAAAGCACCTGGAAAATCGCTGTGTGGGCTTTCCATATGGGTTGCTATTATTTTCCAGGGTACAGAAAACAGATTGTTGGAAGAACTCCCTGTTCTGTGGCTTGTGCTTTTTTTTTTTTATTTTTTTTTTTAAGCAGAG
>NW_010207722.1:28993-29235 GCF_000695765.1 Mesitornis unicolor
GTGTCTCACCTACAGGATGGGAAGCAAAAGACTATTTTTTTCTTTTTAAATGCATTTTTAGTCCATGAGGAGATATCAAGATTAAACTGTGGGGTTGCTCCTATTTGCAAACCAAATCGTGCCACTCCTTGGGGATCTCGGTGGCAGGTTGGGATGGTTTTGGGAAGACCACGACTCTCCGGGGTTGGACTATATAGTATAGAATAAATATATATTATAATAAAATAATATAGAATATATAG